>NC_142931.1:22089394-22126894 GCF_046866305.1 Octopus bimaculoides | reverse complement strand
TTTCTAAAGAGACAAAGGGTTAATAGGACTGCAAAAAAAAAAGAAGTGCTCAAATAAATGAGGCAAGGATAATTAAACATTGGTTATAAAACAAGCATTAAAATGAGTTAACAACTTTATATACGATATCAAACCTCCAACATACATCATATATAAATAAATATTACCATGGCTTTCATAATATATAAATCAAAATATAAAATATATAAGACACACAAATACAGAAGACTACCAAAGGTAAAAAATATACATATATGCGAAAAAAAAAAACCACGTATAGGAACGTCCCATCAAAAAACGACTAAAAATCTATAAAATACTTAAAACGCTAAAAATATGTTATGCTGAAAAAGTTGGGAAAGCTCTTAATATATCAATACGAAAGAGATAGTTGAATAACTGTAAGCCTACTTTTGGGCCAGCTTGTATATAGAGAGACATAGAGAGAGAGAGAGAAGAGAGGTTAAAAATCTTTATCTCCATGCGTGCTGAATGATCAATATTTAAATAAAACATCGACAATTCTCCATGACTCGAAATGATGTAAGGCAGGCGAAATGAATTACGTCTCTCTATGCTTCTCTCTATATATATACATAACTTGCCGCTATCGGTCCAACGACAAGTTAGAAGCGTGTTGAACTGTGAACGAGGAAGCATGACTTCTTTCTCTTTAACTATTTCGAAATATTATGTACCTTGAATTACGAATTGATGTGGATGAATTAAAGTAAATATATTTTAAAGTAGTACATATTTTTTTTCATAAAAATATGGAATATACAGCTGAAGAACATAGTATGTACTAAATTACATCATTTCGTATCAAGGAGAATTGTCGATGTTTTATTTAAACATTGATCATTTAACGCGCATGGAAATTAGGTTTTTTAACTGCTCTTCTCTTCCTCTCTCTCTCTCCCTCTCTCTCTCTCTCTCTCTCTCTCTCTCTCTCTCTCTATATATATATATATATATATATATATATATATATATATATATATATATATATAAGTTCAAATAAAGGTTTCGAACCTCATTAAGGGATAATGAAATCTAATGAATATACTGGTTTATTACCTATTACAAGAAGTGTTGAATATTAGAATTAATAGTCAACTGTATTGTAACTGGATAAACCGGGGTTTATATACAATTTTAAGAAGAAAAAAAAGAAAATTGGAGAGATAATTTAATAAATAATTATTTATTAATTATAGAATTGGACATTATCTCTGACAGCTGTTTCTATTCAAGTCTTTAGAAATTAATTAGCATTATTTTCATGAAAATGTAATGGTATATCTTTAGCCAACTCCGATGAGATTCAGCATTAATTTGTTTTTAATAATGCTAATTAATGCTAATTAATTTCTAAAGTCTTGATTCGAAACAGCTGTCAGAGATGATGTCCAATTTTTAATTGATAAATAATTATTAATTTAATTATCTCTCTATTTTCTTTTTTTTTCTTACATATATATATATATATATATATATATATATATATATATATATATATATATATATATATAAGTATAAGTCTTAATGACCTGGAGTATAAAAGTACTCGATACCTTCGAAATGTATAGTGTGGTTTTGTGGCTGATACAGTTCTTCGAGCAAGATAATTTTTTTTCCTGTCTGAGGCACTGCCTGCAGGTCAAAGAAGCTCTTGAACAATAGGTTACTGGAGTAGAGAAAGAAGCCAAAAATATATATTAGTTTCAAACCAAAAAATATATGCATTTTTTACTGGTTTATTCTAATTCCGAAGTATTCAATGGTGTGTTAGAAATCTATTTACTTCTGAGGAATAGAAAATGTAATTTTAGATGTTAATTCCTCTCGTTGGTTACTTTATTCTTGTTCTCATAATTCTTTAGACATGACATCACTTCTTTCGGTTTTAAGTTACAATACTTCTATCTCTGTCTTTATATAGTTCTCTCTTTTTCTCATCTCTCTCTCTTTCCCTCTCTCACTCTCTCTCTTTCTCTCTCTCTCTCTCTCTCTCTCTCTCTCTCTCTCTCATTCACTCACACACATTCTCTCGTTCACCCTTTCTGTCTTATTTGTTTACCCTCTTCAAATCAGCTCATGACGTCTGTAACAACTGATAAATACTGTGGCCACCTCGAGACTATTTGGAATTTGGTTTGCTTTCATGTATTGAAGACAAACAATACAAAACAATAAAACAGTTATTTATGACACGTTGCTGGAGATATATCTCCTCGTCGTTGCTGTTTTATTGTCCATTTTGACTCAATAACAAGGTTATATAGAAAATCTATTTTTATCTAAAGGCGGTAGGAATATTTTCTCTTTACATTGATTCCATAAATATTTTCTCAAAAAGGTCTCTTTTTGTTCAAAGGTTTCTAGTTAAATGTCATGAATGGTGAATTTCAAACCTTCAAAAACCTTAGTTTAGCCAATACTTATTCTATATTGACACACGATTTGTTCTTCTGATTTGGATGAGACCACGGCTCAAGATACATTTAAATGCCGAAGTTAAATGTTATTCATCAATGTTCTTTTGGTGACAATCCAGAATATATTCTTATTTTGTCATCAAAAGGTACTATCAGCATTTTAAAGTTTATGCCTGGTTTTCATTTTCAGACTCTACAATTATTCTTGTGAGCCCTTATGCTCAGCATGCTATCTAGTTTATCCTCGTAGTTTATCCCTGATTAAACAACCCTATGATCAAATATTTTCTAGTCGTGACCTTCATCACATCTTTTTTGTCAGACCTCGTATATTTAGAACTACATTGCCTCCTCAGTTGTTCTTTTTATTTTAAAGACGGTTGGATTTGATTTTAGGGAGATTTGGCTGCTATTTCTAACAACTCAAGTGACTACGTAGATGCTCCTGCTCGTTGGCTCAACATGTTCATCTATACTATCGATCGACTGCTTTTTTTTTTTCTGAATTTCATTGCTAATTATTCTGGCAACCATGTTATATTTCTCGAACAATTTGCTGTTATGTACCTGATATTATTTTCTAGCGTTTACACATCCAGTAAAAATTGAAATTTTCAATTCTTCACATGTATTCCGCTCAGTTTTTTTTTATGATTTCATCTTTAAAAGTCAAACGAAAAGATCAAAACAGACACTAGAATAAGTTGTAAGCAATATGTTTTTTATAAACTTATATGAACGAAGACAACAATCTCTTCACTTTAAGGTATCTTAGCTAGTTTTTCAATCGAAATTGTTCATGTTACTCTAAATACTGTAGTTTCGTTTTCAATTTATATCTTTTCCTCAGTCATTCATTCCTTTCCAGGCTTTTTTCAAGGCAAGTTTTACTTCTCCTTGTTTTGAACTTTCTCTCCTTCTACTTCTCTCTCTCTCTCTCTCTCTCTCTCTCTCTCTCTCTCTCTCTCTCTCTCTCTCTCTCTCTCTACTCTCTCCCTCTTCTCTCTCTCCCGCATCTCTCTCCATTGTTGTTTATATTTTATTGAGCTTGTTGACAAACATATGATTTTATTTGTTTTAGTTGTTAAACTTATATATTCCATATGACTACGGAGCAGTTTCCAATGTATTCAACTGGCTACGTATGTTTATTTTTAAAAAAGATCAGTTAATACTGTTATTGTTGTTAAAAAATTGGTCCTTACCGAGCGAACCTGCGATCAAAGACAATCAAGCTATAACCCATCCCGTCATGTTATTCAAGAATACCCTTCTCTGGTGTATGTTATCCTATGTACCCTTTTAATTTTTAAGACAGCATGATGTGGCTTGAGGGAGATTTGGCAACTGTTTTTAGCAAGCCAAAATTTATGAAAATGCATGGTCTTCGTCCCTTGCTGCTAATGATTTTAGCTCCAGGTTGGTTTTGCCTGAAAAGACGTATGATCAACGGTATTCCGGCTATGAACATCCCTTTCAATTTTTCAATTTTTTTTCTTTTGTATATTTAAATTGATTAACCTGTGAACAGAATTTTTTATTTTTAGGCTGTGCTGGACTGATTCTAGCCATGATGTCATTTTACACAAGAGTTTCTCGACCGTGTCAAGAAAATTTTCAATTTTTCATTGATTTCATATTTATCTACATCCAAACTGTTTCGTAATTTTTTCCTTTATATTTTGTGTATTTCCTTTGAAACCTTCATTCGCAGTGACACTATCTTCTTTTTTCGGTAACCAAAACAACTTCCTGCTTTGGAATGTTTACCTGGTCAGAGTTCCTTCAGCTTCAAGCTATGAGAGTCCTCTTTCATAATTCCATTTGCATCTTCGACACTATGTTCTTCTTTCTACTATTGGCACAAAATCTGATATTTTAGGAGAGACGGAGTCAGTCGATTCCATCGACACCAGTACTCGACAGGTATTTATTTTATCGACGCCGAAAAGATAAAAGACAAAGTTGACCTCGGTAGAATTTGAGCTCAGAACATAAAGCCTGAAGAAATGACACTAAGCATTGTATCCGGCGTGCTAATGATTCGGCAAACTCGCCGCCTTACTTTATAGGAATATTAATCAACACTCCAATATTTAACTGGTACATTATTTTAACGACCCCGTAAAGATGAAAGTCAAAGTTGACTTCTATAATGGCAGTCTGGAATATTTATGAGATTGTGTCTGGTCTATTTACGATACTAAGTTCCAGTTGAATACACTTTGTGTATTTTTGCAATTCATTGTGTTTCGCGTCATCGTTACAATAACTAAAAATATTCTGGAAATCTATATTCGATGATAATTCAAATTCAAGGTGGATCACCGTTAAACTTTGCTAGATCAAGACTGTTACATTTTACTACTTACACAATAGTCTACTACTAGCTTTACATTAACCATGTTCGTTGTTTCAGTTTTTGTTGTTGCTATTATTGTAATTGCTTTGAACACAGATGAAATATTTTCAGTTCATTATGATCATTGTAACAGGACTAAAATTAGCCAAAACGTCACTCGTGCTGAATCGATATGCTTAATATCACCGTTAATCTATTATTTGTGAATTGCATGGAGATTGTGGCTGTGGCTGCTGTTCTTGTGGCTGCTGATTTTGTTGTTGCTTTTAGTCCCAGGTTAGTTCTGCTTGAGATGCTCAAAGCATTCTAGCTGTGAATATCTCACCCAACTTTTTTGTACATTTAGATCTATATTTCCACCTGTGTTCTTATTTTTCAAAGACTGTAGGATGTCTATTTTAAGGAAATTTAGTTGTTATTTCTTGCATATCGAACGATCACATCAAAGCCTTCTCGTTAGGTAATTCGTTACATTGAGATAATGCTTAAAGTTAGGTGTTATATATTTGTCTGCGCTCTTTCTTCTACGATAGTTTGACTACGTGAATCTATGACCAGTGTTTTTGCATTTCAAATGCTGCAAAGTCTTATCTTAAATAGGTCTTCTTTTCTTTCTACAAAATATACAAAATATACAAAATAAAAATAATAGAAAAAGAGAAAGCGATGTTCATAGCCGGAATACCGTTAATCATAGGTCTTTCAGGCTGAACAATCGCAATTCCCTGCCTTCACATACGCACGCATGCACACACACACACACACACACACACACACACACACACACACACACACACACACACACACACACACACACACACATTCTTCAGCAAGTATTTCAGTTCTTGTTTCTGCCGTAACCATTTTTAGTGTTACTTACCTATTTCATATTGTATTATGTCAAAACGTAGAGTGCAGGCAAAATTGCTAGAGCGTATTTCTTCCGGCCCTTTACGTTCTGAATTTAAATCCCGCCGAGATCGACTTTGTGTTTCATCCTTTCGGAGTCGGTGAAATAAGTACCAGTCGAGAACTGGTGTCGACGTAATCGATCTGCCCATCCCTTCAAAATTGTTGATTTTCGTGTCATGATTGCAAAAAAAGAATTACAATGTTATTATGCATCTACAGATTTGAGGCTCTAATATGCTTTTAGCATCTGCGTTGATCTGAAGTTGTCTGCAACCTGAGTTTGTTTTATATCTTTCTTATTGAAAATCTTTATTATATGTTCATCCAAGGACAAATACAAGCATCAGAATAGAAACTTTAAAAAGTGCTATGAATTTTGCTTTCATTGTAAAGCACAAAAGTTGGTAGCCATATTTTCACCCCCCCCTCTCTCTCTCTCTCTCTCTCTCTCTCTCTCTCTCTCTCTCCTTTAAACTGTGCATTTATACCTAACATTCTCATCCTGTCCAAGATATTTATATTTCTCATCTGGCTGTATGTGTTGTGTTGGCATACCATTCATTCTTTAAGTGTGCTTCAGAAATGCAATATTTATTGTTTGACCAGCATATTTGGATTCAATAAACGAGAGGCCAATGTCAGAGAAGTACGTTGTTCTTCTTGTTGCTCTTATTGTTGTTGTTTCTATTTAACCCCAGGTTAACCTTGATCGCGCAGACCTGTGGTTAAACAACAACAGTGTCACAGAATAGTCGAATGACACCTGGAATCGAATTTACATTTCATCGTTACGAGATATGTGTCGTAAATATTAGTTGTTGCTGCTGCTGTTACTTGACTCTGAGGGCGCGTGGCTAAGTGGTTAGGATATTCAGCACATGATCGTAACTTCGAATCCCGGCTGGGTGTTGTGTCTTTGAGCAAGATATTTTATTTTATGTTGTTCCAATCTACTCAACTGGCAAAACTGAGCTGTACCTTTAATTCAAAGAGGACAGCCTTGTCACATTCTGTGCCGCACTGAATCTCTCTGAGAACTACGTTAAGGATATTTGTATAAGTGGAGTGCTCAGTCACTTGCACGCTAATTTCAAGAGCAGGCTGTTCCGTTGATCGAAGCAACTGGAACACTCGTCGTCGCAATCGACAAAGAACCAGATTATTTCTCCCTTGTTTCAATCTTGAAGAGTTGCGATCAAAGATCTTTCCAGCCGTTTCAATCCGATCTTTTTTTTATGATATCTAGAACTACATCATCTAATCTGTTCTTTCGTTTATAAAAATGGTCAAGCTGTAATTTGAATAAAATGTAACTGCTATATCTAGCGTTTCAAATTACCATGTATCGGTTCCTTCGTTGGCTCGCATTAATACTTATAAACTGCTGATGCTTTAATTATTTATACTGCCTTGCTGGCATTAACACCAACCGTTAGTTTTCATGAATTAAGAAAAGGGAAAGGAAAGGTGAATGGAACTAAAGTGTACGTAAGGAAAACCTAATAGAACAGAAGCTGTTCAAATCAAAACAATTTCAGTTAAATACATTTATTAGTTAGTGGTTTGTCACCAACAATTTAACAGCAATTTACATTGTCTGCAGAGGCGGAGACTTCCAGTGTAAGAAACCGTTGTTACTCACTTGTTCGGATTTTTTTATTGCGTAATATTTTGAATGTTTTACATAAGCCATTGATTCAAACCGTTAATTTGTAGAGGAAAAATATTTGCGATTCGCTCGACTACAGTGTGTCTGGTACTTATTATATCAAGCTTTGAAGGAAAGAGATTCAAACATCACTTCTTGGAATAAAGAACGGTATAGCATTATGTATTTCTCGCTTTACTGCGTTTCTAACAACGTAATGAACAAAAAGTATAACAAAAGTGCATTTAAAAACAAATGTTTCGTTTCGACTAGATCGGTCATCGGTCACTATATATGTATATTAAATCACCGGATTCGTGACAGTGTGCCAGTGAGCAATCAATATTTGTAATAGACAGCTAGTCTTCTTAACACTACAATAAGTATGTCGTGGTGAATGTTAGAAATATGACGTTTTGACAAGAGTGATGTGTGTGCGTGCGTGCTTGTGTGTGCATGTGTGTGCGTGTATGTGTATAAACACACAGATACACACACACACATATATATATATATTCAGCAGTATCAGCGCCAAGCAGTGTTCAGGCGTAAGCAAACTGTAGGTTAAAATATATTTGTGATATATTTCATCTTCTAAAGGCAAATTCACTGCAGTTACCGTGGAGAAGAAATTTCTCTTCGGTTATAAGGTGTAAAAACACTATATCTGCCCAGAGTTGTCTATATGTGCCCAGTGTCGGATTCCCAGACGCAGCGTTTCTAACTCTTTAGCTGTCATTAATAGGAAATACCGATGTGTGTGCGTGTGTGTGTCTGTGTCTGTGTAATTAGTTAATTAGGTTATATTTTGTCAAGAACGTAGGAGAGTACAATACAAAGCTCATCCACCTTCAGATTTCACCCAGTGCTGTCCAACAGTAGTATTATACCTACTGCCAGATCTGCGTTGGGGCTTCTGTAATGTGTGAATAGATAACGGAATAAGTTGGTGTCAACAAGAAGGAGTATAGAAGAATATTTATTTGCAACCACGACAATTGTTTCCACGCAACGTAGTTCCCCAGGTTCGCAGGCATTTGGTTATGTAACTGTTTCCTTGAATTGTGAGACCTTGATATATTTCATCAGGTGATATATACGGTTACATAGCCAAATATCTGCGAATCTGGAGAACTACATTGCGTGGAAACAATTGTAGTGATTATAAATAAATGTTCCTCTGTACTCCTTATTGACTCCAACTTATTCAATTATATATAAATATATATATATATATATATATATATATATATATATATATATATATATATATATATATATATATATATATATATATATATAAGATACTAAGTATTGCCTAGATCATTTATTCAACATCCTATACAAAATTTGGACATGTGCCACATTTGGAAGAATTCGGTCTTTTAAGCTTTTTGAGATATATTCTTAGAACATTTATAAATGATAAATTATCCTGCCTCATATTAATCAAAGTTAGTTCTGGAAATGTATTTCATATTCTCTCTTACGTGTAAACAGCTATTCATATGAATGAATATACTAGCTGTGTGATTTATAAATTACAGGAAACGCGTGCACAAAGTGAAATTATTGGACCAGAGAAGCTCGAAAGCGGTACTTTTATTATATAAAATAGCCAACTAATCTTCACTTTCTATTCGATGAATTAGAAATGACGTCAACACTTTCTTGGTGGAGGAGGTATTGTGCTAGTGGTTCGGATATTGTTATACCAACCCGTACTGTAGATCTTCAAAGCAAACACAATAATTGGTATGGACCCTGTAACCAGCATCGCGTTAAGTGCTTCCCAAAGGGATAATATTATAATATAAGATGTTGGTGCGATTCTGCTGCGTGCTGTTTTGATTTGTCTACGTAATAAAATATTCAGTCATGTTTCCGCCCGTGCAACAATGAGATAAATGATCCTTTGATGACCTCGTTCTCGTCGGTTTGTATTTCATATTTTCAAGATGCAACTCAATTGCTTCAGCCACTCAGTCAACTTTCTTTGGTTACTTAACGAGGCCTCTCTCTTGTTCTGTTCTCTCTCTTTTCTCTCTCTCTTTATCTTTCTCTCCCTTTCTCTTACTACCCCCCCTCTCTCTCTCTCTCTCTCTCTCTCTCTCTCTCTCTCTCTTTCACTGTCTCTCTCCTTTTTTCTCTTTTTCTCTCTGTATACGCATACGCACACATGCTACGTATGAATACATACAAACATTCATACATACATATATCTATATCTATCTATCAATCTATCTATCTATCTATCTACCTATCTATCAATCTATCTATCTATCAATCTATCTATCTATCTATCTATCTATCTATCTGTCTATATGTATGTATGTATGTATGTGTGTGTGTGTATATCCGATATGTAAATATATATACATGTATTGTGTGAGTGCGTGCGTACGTACGTGTGTGTGTGTGTGTGTGTGTGTGTGTGTGTGTGTGTGTGTGTGTGTGTGCGTGTGTGTGTGTGCATGCATATATGCCTTTTTACATGTACCTACAGATCTCCGAGTAATAGACGCTTGAGTCAGTAACTATCTATCAACAAATATGAAGTGTGCTTGTTATTTCCTTTGTACACATGCGTAAATATTAATATATAATACATACTTAAGTACGTTTGGATTTTAAAATAATAAGAAAACAATATTCAGAATATTGTACACACACACACACACACACACACACACACACACACACACACACACACACACACACACTGAATTTATGCACGACAGCGTTAATCAAAACAGGAATAAATTTAAATAATACAAAGCCTCACTGTAGGCGAACTAAAAATGTAAATAAATTCTATGCTACTCGTACTGTAAAAACAAAGCAGGAATCTCCTGTTGCAAGGTTTGTTGATTGTCCTTCAGAGAGGACATACCTGACTTCCTTCTCTAATCAATAACAAAGGCCAATTTCTATAAACATCAGACGAAATTAGGCTAGCAAATTAGTGAAAGCCTAATTTGCATATTTCTAATTCTGACGGGTCATTATTAATTAAATAATGTCTAGTTTATGTACAACATAGCATGTATCAGAAGAACTGTGCTATCTTAATTTATGAATGCTTTATAGGAAAGTTGGCCTATGCTATTAATTAAAGAAGCCTGGTACAGCTTCCCTGGACAGTGGTCAACAAACCGTGAAACGATCCTTCAGAAAACTCTTCCTCTTTTTCCGTACATCAGTAGCATAGAAAGAATGTTCTTGCTGTCTTAGTAACCCCAGCCTTGCGCTACCAGCACACAAAGCTGAACGACGTGCAGACAGGATGCATTGGCCCGGAAGGAATTGCAATCCCTGAATCAAAATCAGTGCGTGACCTGGGCATTGACATGCATCATTCGAAGTGCATATTACCAGCTCCAGCATGGCCGCAGTCAAATGACTGAAACAAGTAAAAGAGTAGAAGAATAAAAGAATGGCTAGCTGGATGGATCCTCCTAACTTTCAAAACAAGAGAAAAGGAGGCATTGATGGTACTTTGGAGGACATACGTCCTCAGCCTTGGTCTTCTGCTCCCAACTATGGTCACCTCACAATATAAAATTAAGGCGAAATCGAAGCAATCCAACGAAGCTACACTAAGAAAATCGTCTCAGTGCCATGTATCAGCTACTGAGAAAGACTGAAAGAATTAAAACTCTTCTCCCTAGAACGAAGGCGGGAAAGATATGCAGTGAAATACATCTGGAAAATCCTAGAATACCTTGTACGAAACTTTGACATTGAAAGTTACTCAAACAGCAGAACGGGCCCCGCTACATAGTGCCAAAGATCTCAGCATCATCATCAAAATACAGGACCAGCTATTGCAACAGCTTGAGTTTCAAGAGTCCACAGCTCTTCAATATCCTTCCAAAATGCCTGAGAGAACTGCATTGTGTGGATGTAGGGGTCTTCAAAACAAAACTGGATCTCATCCTATCAAGGGTTCCAGATGAGCCTACCTCGCGGTAAGAAACAGAGATGAGGGCAAGCGGCATCAAATTGCCTCACTGACCAAATGCCACATATAAGAGGAGGTTTTAAATAATGATGTAGCTCAGTCAATGTGGTACCCAGCATGACCGCAGCTTTGAAGCTGAAACATTTTAAAGATTAAAGATATATATATATATATATATAATACATATGAAGAAGGAAAAATAGTACGATCAGAAGCAGTGCACGTGGACTATGTCACCTGATCTGAATACATGAAAGTGAGACAGATCTTTCGAAACTATAGAAAGCTCCTATCTTGATGAGGTCGTAAAATCCGGAACATGCTCATATTTCTCTTTTTCCTGTAAATAAGGATTAAACTTTCCTTCTCCCAAGCATGTTAAATTAAGGCTGAAAGATCAATTCTTAATTTCTTGAAATTATCTCCCTTTTCTTTTGAAGATCGCTAGCGGCCACAGCAAGTGGTCTGTTGATAATTTCTTCTGATTTTCAATAAGGAATCGAAAACTTCCAGTCATTTCGGGGTTGTCCTGCTTGGTATTCAATGCTGACGAGAAAGTAAGAGCTCAAAATGCATACATTAGTTCATGGAGAATGCTACAAAATGACTTTGCTTTACACCTTTTGCTTAAAGTGAGAATTTTTCCCATGGCAAACCGCAGTGAAAATGGCATTTTTTACCGTTCAACCATATTTGAACTGATGGAAAAGTTTGTTTAGTTACCGCATAGTTTGTTTTTTTTTTTGCTTCGTTTCACCAATTAAGAAGAAAATTTCAATGAATCAAGAATTTCTTTGTGTACGGCACTCATAATGCGCTTTGTCTGCTACTCAACAGCCTCGGTTAAGCCCTAAGTTCTATTTCTTTTCTCTCTCTCGCTTTTTCTTTCAGTTCCTTGAAAGCATAAATTTTGTTTCATCTGTAATTTAACTATCGATCCACCTTATCTCAGCATCAACTATCAAAAAAGATTGTTTGATTCAATAAATAGATATCAGACATAATAAATATTAACTGCAATTATATATATATATACTGTGGTTTTGACAACTTCCTCTCATTACATTGTTGTTAGCTAAATCGATGTTAATGAGTTACATTTACCAATAAAATACCATGCTGTGACAGATATAATCAGTTTTCCTCCATTAAAATTCAAATTGTGAGATGCAAACATTTTATAATTAAAACAGCTTAACAATAAATTTTTCATTTTATTGATATGATATTGATAACACATCATTGATAATTGTAATCGTGTTGGATATGTAATTTAATGAGAGATTCTCACTTGGTTTGTTAATTTTATACCTAGTTTAACCGCAATAATTTATTTAAAACAACTAAATCAAGAGAAGGAACCAATGTGGGAGTTTCTACGCAGTCATTCTGTCTGTTAGAAAAACAACCAAATCTTCCCAGAATCATACCCTACTATCTGCCTAAAAAGGACAATCACGCTGGATAATGTTGTTCTAGACACACTGTTTCTGAATAAAAGATTGATTGGTCACGGTTGGAACATCTCCGATAACAGATCTACTCGATGAGGCAGATATAGAAATAAAAAGCAGTATCAGTTCTGAAGATAAAGTGAACCATTTTTGTAACAGACTCCAATGATATCTTGAAATATTTAAGACTAGAATATTCTTTTCTTCTCGAGGTACAAGTCCCGAAATTTTGGGGGAGGGCGCCAGTCGATTAGATCGACCCCCAGTACGTAACTGGTACTTAATTTATCGACCCCGAAAGGATGAAAGACAAAGTCGACCTTCGTGGAATTTGAGCTCAGAACGTAACGGCAGACGAAATACCGCTAAGAATTTCGCCCGGCGTGCTAACGTTTCTTATTTCTTTATTGCCCACAAGGGGCTAAGCATAGAGGGGACAAACAAGGACAGACAAACGGATTAAGTCGATTGCATCGACCGCAGTGCGTAACTGGTACTTAATTTATCGACCCCGAAAGGATGAAAGGCAAAGTCGACCTCGGCGGAATTTGAACTCAGAACGTAACGGCAGACGAAATACCGCTAAGCATTTCGCCCGGCATACTAACGTTTCTGCCAGCTCGCCGCCTTTAAGACTGGAATATTAACCGGAGAAATACGCTATCTACAGATACACTATTTCTGAATAGAAGGGATGGTCGCAGTTGGAGTATCTCTGATCTCTGAAATAGAACGATTCAATCATGATTGACGTAGAACTAAGCAACATCAAGTGTAAAGAAAACGGTGGACCATTTTTGTAACAGACTCCAAAAATATCCTGAAATATTCAAAGATATTAATCGAAGAAGGAAGCTACCTACAGAATTAGAACTTGTGTAGCATTATCATTGATTCTCTTTAGTCTTCAAGAATTTATTCATAATTGGAGAATTAAGGGAAAAAAATGTAGTTTTGGATTGATTTCTTCTAAAGCGTGTGTCTGATAAATTTAATCAGACTCCTTTCAAATTCCGAGTTTATTATTGATTATCTATCAATCAATATCTATTTATCTGATACAAGTGTCATACAAAGAGCGCATCAATTGATTTTTTCCCTTATCAGATGCACTCCTCCATATATGATTATCCCTTTTGTGTATTGATCCCTTCCCTATCGCATATTGATCGTTAATGAATGAATCTTCGATCTATACACATCGTAGGATTGGAGATCAACACCGCAGAAAACTAAGAATAGGTCTCCTTGCGGTTGCTCGATTTGCTGTAAATAACATCCAAATATTTCTAAAAATCACATCTTCTGTGTTTTAAAAAGAATACACTGGTTAAAGTAATCCTAGATTTTTTGTACCTGAATAAAAGGCAGAATGGTCAAAGCTGGCTCGTCTTAGTCAATAAACCTGCTTTATCAGAATTGATCTGGAACTAAGCAACGCAATAAGTTATAATCAAAGGAACACTCCGTCAGTTACGACGACGAAGGTTTCAGCTGACCCGAGCAATGGAACAGCCTGCACGGGAAATTAACGTGCAAGTGGCTGGATACTCCACAGACACGTGTACCCTTAACGTAGTTCTCAGGGAAATTCAGCATGATACAGAATCTCAGGGAGATTCAACATAACACAGCATGACACAGCATGGCCTTTGAAATACAGGTACATTTTTGCCAGCTGAGTGAACTGGAGCAAGCTGAGATAAAGTGTCTTGCTCAAGGACACAACGCGCCGTCTAGAACTGCACTCACTACCTTACGATCGTGAGCCGAATACCCTAACCACTAAGCCATGCGTTTTCACACAACTAATAATAAAATAGATATAAATTTAAGATGAGGAACCTATGCTTACACATGTGTTTTGCTGCCGTTAAAAGAGATATGTTGTAATTTTTTCTGTTACCTAGGAGATGCAGTCCAGTAAGGTTGGGGCCTTTTAGAAGAAGTAATTGTCTTAGGTTATTGTAATTTTAGTATATCATTACTATACATCTAATAAGCTGAAATGCTAACTTTTGTTATTCCAGATTGAAGGAAACGGCTGTAGGAACACTTTAAACACACTCTACTAAACACTGCTTATTACAGTTTGCAGAATACAGTCGGGATGTGAAGACAATTTGGAAGCTTGCTATACAATAAAGTTTTGTGCTAAACTGAGCAAAAACGCTACATAAACTTATGAAATGCTCCAGACAGCTTATGGATTAACTTGTATAAGTCGAGCATCTGTTTTTCGCTGGCACAAAATGTTCAAGTACGGTAGAAAGGAAGTGAGAGACGATGAGGTTGCGGGAGGGATATGGTTGAGAAAATTCATAATTTTCTGGATGAAGGCCGTCGTGTGTTTAGAAAGACAATAAGCGAACAGTTTGAAGTTGATGTGGCAATTGTATACAGAATTATTTGTAGAGATCTTAATATGCACGAAATTTGTCAAAGTTTGTTCCCAGGGCTCCCAGCGACGAACAGAAGTGAAGACGCATTGATGGCAGCAGGAAAATGATCGGCCTCATTACCTCCAGTGCAAGAGTACTTGAGTCTCTGATGACCTGTGAAGAAAGCGGGATTTACTGTTATGATCCAGTGACTGCTCGTAAGAGATGGAGTTCTCAATAGAAGTATCCTGGTTCCCCAGATCTAAGAAGGCCAATAAACTAGGTCCATTGGGAACTCATGAGGATCCTCTTCTTTCGACAGAAAGGGCATCATCTACATCCAAGAGGCTCCTTTTGGCTAGAGGGTCAAGAAAGTGCACTATGTGGAGGTTTTAAGGGAGTTCAGGAAGAGAGATTTCATCGAAAAAGGCTAGACCACTTCCATTCAGGTCAGTGACCAACACCAGAACAATATACCATTCCACAATTCTATCTTGGTAACCAACTATTTAACAGAAATGGACATCAAAACTGTCCCCCACCTTCCCCTCAATCTAGTCCTTGCATCTTGTGACTTTAGGTTGTTCTCGAAGCTCAAGGAGAACCCCATGGGGAATCGTTTTGAAGGCATTGAGAAGATGGAAACTGTGGCAAGGGTCTCGGACACCTTAACTTGTAGTATTTCTATGGGGCCTTCACGAAGTGGCTGGAGCGTTATAAGTACATTAGCCAGAGGATCTTACTTTGAAGGAGATTAGAGTTTTGTACAACTGTGAAAGTAATAAATATCTCTCCTGAAAAGTATCAAAACTTCTGGAATGCACTTTTTATTTATAATTTCGGAAACTGTGCGAAAATAATCAAGTATCGTGAAAATGGACAAATCACAACGGCGATGACGTGATAGGAATTGATTCCTTAGTCAGAAGTTCTACCCTTCTCCGTCATCTGATTAATTCCGCTGCGTCTTCAGTTCATTATGTAAAAGCAATGAATTCTTCAAATTTCGAATATGTTCGAAAATTAGATTAGTTATAATTTTCCATATTGAGCGTACGTGTTTGTGTGTGCATATGTATCTGTGTGAGTGTGTACTAATCTGTATGCATTACTATGAATAGTAAACTTTAAAATAGCATAGTATTTGCTCCATATATATTTGAAGATACGAAAACTACAATTTTTCTTCAGTGATATAAAAATTTGATCTTCCATGCGTGATTTATATAATTCACTTTGCCACTTGATTGAAAATTTCGTGTGTTAGAAACAGCAGAAGATTGCTCCGGGTTTGCATTAGCTATGTCACACGTTAATACTGTGGAATAGCAAAAGTATTACATTACTAGGCCAAATACCTGACATTTTACATTACATTCTGAATGCCATTGACACCAAGGTCAACTTAGCTTTCACTTTGCTGATATAAAAAAAATAGCCAGTCAATATCTATATGAGTAATACTTCACTAATACTGATGTGTAGGCTTGTATTAAGGCTAGAAGAAATGAAAACTGTAGAATATTGGATTAAATGCATAACTAACTTTTATGATTATGTGTTAAGAAGTTTGTTTCCCGAACACGTGGTTTTCGGGTGCGATCCCATTACGTGGCTCCTTAGGCAAGTAACTTCTACTATAGGCCAACCAAGGCCTTGTGAATGGGTTTGGTACGCGGAAACTGAAGAAAGCCCGCCGTATAGACGTATACACACATACACACACACATACACACACACAAATAGACAATCAATAACACTCTCACACTACTATTACTACTTCTCGCCAATGTTTACAATCCATTCAAGGTGATTCCTCGTGTGAGTCCTCAAACCACTAAAATCAATATGGATATGAGCATGACTTATTAAACAAGCACGTGATCTAGCTCGAGAAATCTCAACGTGGACACTGGGGATATGCGGGAAGATTGGTGTTCTTTAGTTAATTTTCAATTTTCCGTAACTATTCTTCATGAAATACCTTTTGAGTTTGGAAATTTTGAAGTTGGAAAAACCAATCAGTCTTCAAGTATGCACGGTTTCTCGCAAGATTCTCAAAGTTTTCTTTTGTAATGTTCAGGCGTTTCAAATTATCTTAGAATTTGTCCTTATACCGTAGTGGCTGGCCTATGTGTGTGTGTATGTGTGTGTGTGTGTGTGTGTGTGTGTGTGTATGCATGTATGTATGTATCCATGTATGTATGTATGTATGTATGTATGCATGTATGTATGTATGTATGTATGTATGTATGTGTGTATGTATGTATGTATGTATGTATATACGCGCACACAGATATATGAGATATATGTAGGTATATTTTTGTCTCCTTGTCTTGACATCACGTGATGATTGTAAACGAGCAACACTGTCTTACAAGCGACGTTGTTCGATTCAAATCTTCCGTGAAAACGTTTGGCTGTAGCGAAAAGATAACCTTGCTTGGAAAAAAGCTGAGGATTGACAAGAAGGGCATATGGGGTTAAAATCTGCCTCAGCAAAATCCGTCTGACTCATGCAAGTATAGAAAAGTTGACGCTAAAACGACGACGATAATAACGACGACGACGACCATGATGATGATGATAATGATGATGATGATTCTACGTACTGAATTCTACCCCCAACATGATTTATTTTGTATGTTATCAGCCCAGAATCAGGGAAGTACTGCTGGCCTTATTCAGTAGTATACACCACCTCCCTCACCCCTCATTCCACTAGAACTGGTGGTCCTGTGCCAATCTGAGAAATCGTTATACCACTTTTAGAAGAAGTTTCATTTCATGACAAGAGATGGAAATTTGAATCTTACGCAATTTGGTGAAACCTAATTTCGTGTCACAGAGTCAAACAGCTTAACAATGGGAACTTTAGAAACTTAGCTAATTAAGATCCACTTGATACTTAAGAGCTACTTAAGTAGTTAAACAATTTTGAAATCTTTTAACTTCGTATTTCATATACTGTGTCTTCGTAATTTCGTTATCGTCTATTTTACAACATTTATAACATTAAAAACGTAATAGATTATTATTATCATTATTATTATTATTATTATTATTATTATTATTATTATTATTATTATTATTATATGAAAACTCACAGCTTATTTTGCTGGGGATGATGGAAAGTATCAACTATCCACAGCCAGCAGAATAAGATGATACTTGTTAACTAGTCATGCTTCAAGAACCCTGCGAAAAATTCTTGCAGTTCCAAGCAATGCTGATTTTTATAGGTGTTCTACCTTCACACTTGCACCGATCTTTTTCAGTCATGCTGAAAGTTGAGTGCTGATACTTTCATGTGCTCCAATTACTATTGGTATCACATCTACTCTTTTCATTGACCATATGTGTGTGTGTGTGTGTGTGTGTGTGTGTGTGTGTGTGTGTGTGTGTGTGTGTGTGTAATATGTTAAAAGTCAGCTTCAATCTTGCTTGCTTGTAATGTTAATCAGTGAAACTGGCGCATAATGGGAAAATACCATAAACTAAGTTTACCTTGAAACGTTAATACGAATCGAATGAAAATTAGTTTCGCATAAATTGGTAAAGTAGTTTTTAAGATAGAGAATTTCAGGGTAAAAATACCCAAAACGGTGCCTAATGAGAAAATGCTTAAAAAATAATCTTCATCCTGAAACGGAAGAAACTCTTATCTTTTTATTAGGCAGTGAGATGACAACGAAAACAAAAACGATTTTTTTCTTTTTACAATTTCTATTTTCACTTTTGTTAAGCACAATATTTTAATCATTTACAAATATTTTTTAATAAATGTAATTCCAAAAATGTCAGCTGTTTGTACAGTAAGTATGTATATTTTAGCTTTCTTAAACACAATATTTTTATGTTTTTTAAAATTATTTTCAAGTGAATACCATTACAAAAAAAAAATTTAGCATATTTAAAAAAATATTCTAAAGTGAAAATGACTTTAAAAATACGATAGATGTTTCGTAAAAGACCTGTTCGTAACCTCAGTGTGAAATATTTTTTTTCGAATGCATTTAACGTATCTCCTCTCCAAAGATTTGACTGGTATTTCTAGCACACCCTGCTACCACGTAACAGGTATTTGCGATTAAGGACACGAAATGCCTGTTACTTGGTTGCAGGGCGTGCAAGAAATAGTAGCCAAATCTTTCCAACCTTCGGGTAGTTTAGTATATGTATATACACCCACACACAAACACACACACACACACACACACACACATATGTGTATAAATATATATATATATATATATATATATATATATATATATATATATATATATATATATATATATATATATATATATATATATATATACCGTAAATTCTCGAGTATAATCCGCACTTTTTTCCCAAAATTTCTAGTGCGTTAAAAATGAAAAATGAAAAATATTTTCTAAGTAAAATTTTCTAAGTGATAAATGTGTAAAGGCAGTTTAATTAATATTTATTTTTCACTGACTTTATTACTGTTATTTCTTTATTTTCTGCAAACAAAGTGCACAAAAAAGCTACACGTTTGCATTGTTATATATATACAATAATAATAAAGGACGTTACCGTATATACGTTTACAAACCAAGGACGTTATATAGACCTCCTTGACTCAAGTTAGAGAAGGGGTGCGTATTATACACAAGGTTTAGGTTTTTCAGAAGTACAGCCCCCTAAAAATCCCCTGCGTATTATACTCAAGGGCGGACTATACTCGAGGATTTACGATATATATATATAAAGTGGACAATAATAAACAGGGAATATATATATATCAGAACCATTTATGGTTCTGGTATATATTTCCTGCGCAGTGGAGAAATATAACATAATTAAGAAGCACATATGCTTACTCAAGAAAAGAAGTGAGATGCTATCAAGTTGCAGACATTAGAAGGAATTCCTTTTAAAATTTTATTTGAACTGCAGATAAGATAAACATTAGATGACGCAAGACCAGTGAAAATAGCAGTGGCTGTGGAGACATAATAATACCAGCAACCAAATAATAAAATGAATGATACAGGATATAGTGAATTTTTTACGATGCAAAATAACTATTTCGATTTCATCACTTCTAGTCGTAACCGGAACAAACTTTGAGAACCGACAACATCAAACATTTACAGAATTCTACTTGTATTTAATAAGGAACACTTTAGAATTAATTTAACTAAATTTGTTTGTGCCTCAGTTCTTATAGTACTATTATATAAAAGCGTTATTTACTTTCTCGGCAACTAGAAATATGCTTTCCCTTGCGTTTCTGTTTTAAATTTTGATTCAACAAATTATCTGCTCTCTTGAACTAAAGAAGTTTCTCTCCATTTAGAAAATAAATTAAATAATCACTCGAAGCTCTTGAACTTAGTGAATAATATTATTATTGGTCACAATCAGTGGTCGAGGTACTACTTCCTTCATGGAGTCTTTTGCAGTATAAAAGCTATATTTATTATATCCATTTTCGTTCTGAGGAATCACGAAATTACTGCAACACACTTAGAAAATATCTCACAAGCTTTCAGTTCATAGAGTTCTAAGTTTATACATATGTATAGATATGTACAACTATCTATCTATCTATCTATCTATCTATCTATCTATCTATCTATCTATCTATCTATCCGTCTGTCTGTCTCTCTGTCTTTTTGTCCGAGTAAAATAGGAATCAAAGGGTTAAAAGATGGTTGAAAAAATACTATGCTAAATAGTAATGGTATTTGACCCTAATTTCTGACCTAGAGTTGAAGCCGGTTTCTCTGCTATCGGCACTGGTCTCACCACGACTAGTTTCGGAAGCCTTGAAAAGTGTTATGAGCACTGCTTTTACTCCTATGCGATTAAAATCGGAACAGTGTTGTATCCAGAATAGAGCAACTAAGACAAAATCATTGATTCACTAACTTGCGAAGTTAAAGCCATTACAAAACATAGACACCAGAAAAGACGATACAAGCAGATGGCGAAAACACGTTAAAACTGTAAAAGAAAAAAAAAATGATATTGGAAACACTTGTAAACGAGGGAAAAAAATACATAAACCCATAAAGTTTTAAGAGTAATCGGAATTCTAATTATGAATTCGCTTTGAAAATCTCTTGCAAAAATCAGACAAAAAGAAAAAAGAGAGAGGCGATATTTTTAACTTGCTTTACTGAACCTATTAGCAGTCTAGCGTAAAACAAACCTGCAGCGAAATCTTTCTCTCTATTCCTCTCGTTTAATACTCGTTGCTAATCACGTATCCATTGCCAACAAATTATGAAGAGTCATTTTGTTCATTGGATATTGGCATAGTTAACGATAATTGTCTAATCCTCATACAATCAACAATATCTATTCTTAGAGTTCCGTGTAGTTAGTTGGAAAGTGATTACAGGTAACGCGAGCCGTTTTATAAATACACAGATACACGCATATTTTGTATATGTATATATATACTTATAGACATAGGCATATATGCATACATGCATACATACATACATACATACATACATACATACATACGGATATACATATAATTACAAGTTCCAAATATACATAAAAATAGCTAACGCACAATATCTTCATATTTTCTTGTATGTATGTGTACTCACATATATACATACATATGTACATTTATCTTGTTGACGTCATATATATCTATCTGTGTGTGTGTGTGTGTGTGTGTGTGTGTGTGTGTGTGTGTGTGTGTGTGTGTTTGTGTGTGTGTGTGTATGTGTGTGTGTGTACATTGCTAAGGGGATTATAAGAACAAACTGTATTCATTAAAAGATTCAAGAGAAAGATGGCCCCCTAGAGAATGGTTGCTTCATTTATAAGAAATATTTTTAATACTCTCAACAAAACAACAAGAACAAGTAACGCGAACGTTACCCGAGTGGCCTCGGGATACAGTATTTGAAACTTTAAAAACAAGACTTAACAAAAGTTGGATCAAGAATTCTCATAAAAAACGTAAACCCAAAATTAGCAGAGTATAAACAGGGGACGTTAATAAAGTTATTTGTTCAAGAAATTAAGCCAGTTAGTGGCTTAAGAAATTAAGCCAAATTAGTGACTCTACAATAGCAACAACACAGTCAACTTAAAAGTTGTATATCCCGTGAAATGTTATTCAACGGATCGTTATAACGCCACTCACAGATACATTCTAGGATTTGGTTAATAAGCATGCTGTCTACTACAATGGCTTCTAATTTTAGCACAGGTCTAACTATTTTTGAGGGGTGAAGTAAGTTGATTGAATTTGACACCAGGGCACAACTTAGTTAATGTAATCGATTCCGAAAGGAATTAAATGCAAGGTCATACTCGGTGGCATTTGAATGTTAAACCGAAAAAAATATACTGCTAAGCAATTTGTCCGGCATGTTAACGATTCTACCGTTTTGCTACATTTACCTCTACTACAATGGCCTCAGCTTCTGTGATCCTAATTGTTTAGTGCAGGGGTGCGCAACCCCTAGAACGCGTGCCAAACATGGCACGCCAATAACTTGTTTCTGACACGCGAAATCCTCTCTCTAGTAATCCCCCATTGAACGACATTCTCTCAATAGTATACAGCGACTTTCTTATTGCTCAGATACATTTTACATTACAAATTAGGCCTACCTTTATTTAATGATCTCCTCCCAGACCCAACCAATGTTTTGGTTTCAGCTTCCGAAACTTGAATTCATTGACAAAACAACCACCTACTTATTCAAAATTTCTTTCGATGCGCACTACAGCAGTGACGTCATCATTATGCCCTATTCTGGCAGTGCTGAATAAAGGGAAATAGGTTAGTGAATGAATGACAAGCAAACACTGAAGCCGTTTAAAGAATTTAATATATTGGTAGGGCTTCCTTCGACATTCAACTGCGCCTTACGATTCGAGTTGACTAGTGTAAGCTACGATTAATACACTATGCTCTATTTGTCCATATTTATTTTGTTTGGGCAATATTTTTAGTTTACCGCATTTATGCTGTTATCCATAGGCCTCAGCACTAGCGTAGCTAGAGTGTGTGCCACCCGGGGCAGCTCTTCCTTTTACTGTCTCCGGACCCCGCAAAAAACGCATATTGCCTACAGCAATAGCCTACAACAGTAAGAAAAGTGTCGCTTATTGCGGGCTGCCCCAATGTCCCCCTCCAGCTACTCTAGTGAACTTCAGTAGCGTATTTAGTGGAGGTCATCGGCATGGCTTTACCATATTTTGTGATTTGTGTGACTATAGGTTTGATTGATACTAAACTTGTGTGACAACATGTTTGATTATGCTGCCTATACGAGTGTAAAATATATTCCATGGTACATATATCCGGTCAGATTAGAAATCCTTGTAAGAATAGACAAGTTTTCTAGATTTTACCTTTGTAATACAAACCCGACCTATATATGAAACGTAAGTTGAAAAATATGCTTACCTTTATGCAGTTCTTCCCTGATTTCCAATCATGCTATTTGTTATGACTTACGAATACATTGAATATACTTGTACAGCTTGTATACAATATCACGACTTTTTCGACAATTTCTAATAAATAAGCCAGTACAATATTATAATTTTTGTTACGCAGTTCATTTGATGTCCGTAGATTTTCAAGTGACTAAATCTTATTTAGAGGTCCGCCGGTCGATACTGGATACAGTTAGTTGACCGTAGTAATGTTTTCATTGTAGTTGTTGCGTGTACACTGAGCATATAGAGCACATGTATTGCATATGTACGAGATTATGCTTACACCGGATTGTTATCTCGGCCTTGAACTGTTGGACATGTCATCACTTCTTGAAATGATTTACTGTAAGCATCAAATTATTCGCGGCCATAAAATTTCGCGATTTGTTGCATGCTATGTCTTTTCTTTACTGATCTTTGCGCCACGCCCTTCCTACCATTTTGTGGGGATAGCAAACTATTTTTTTTCATTTACTTTAATTTAAAAAACTAATAAAAAGTAAAGTGGTTTGAGCAAGCTTATTACTCACTTAATGACATTTTATTTTTTTTCTGCCTCCTTTTTCGTGTATAATCATTATCTAATGTATGTTTTTTCTGCCCTTTATACATTGTGCAGAATATCAGGACCACCAGCTAAGAAACGATGTCATTCAACTGAAGAGATTATTAGAGAATTTCAAAAATACTGGACTGAAAAGTTTGGTATGATTAAGAGAGACAATAAAGCATTATGTATGTTCTGTTCTGAAACTGTTGTTTGTAGAACCTCTTCTGTAAAAAGGCATTTTGAAAGTGTTCATAAGAACTTAAGCAATAAAACTGAAAAGGAACAAAGAGAATTAATTTCTCGTGAACTCAGCTAAACAAAAACAAAAAAAAAAAACAGGCTGATACTTTTATAAGCTTTATCTTGGGCAAGCCCAGTTCCAACTTAGTTGCTGCTCGTTTTGAGGTTTCAAAAGTCATTGCCCAGTGATGAGGAGTATATTAAAGAAGCTTGACTAGAGTGTGCGCCTTTCCTTTTTGAGAATTTTTCAGAAAAGGTAAAGGTTACTCAGCGCATTAAAGAATTGTCTGTGAGTAGGAAAACAGTTAAGGATAGAATACTTAAATTGGAGAAGAATACTTCTGAACAATTGACAAAAGATTTGTCTCCATGTAAGTTTTTTTTTTCTATTTGTATTGATGAAAGTACGGACATTACATCATCAGCTAGGTTAGCCATTCTTTTCTCGATTTTGTAAAGGTGACGAAATATGTGAAAAGATGGTTGCTCTTCTAACACTGCCTGAGTGTACTACTGGGCCTGAAATATGTAAAGCAGTTGTGACCGAATTCTTTTCTCGACAAATTGACATTTCAAAAGTTGTATCCGTCACAACAAATGGTGGCCCCAGCATGACTGGTGAGAAAGCAGGATTTATAAATCTGCTTGCAAAAGAAGTTGGTTATACACTGATAGGTTTTCATTGCACACATGGGGAGGTTTTATGTGCAAAAGCTGGCCTGAATGAACTTCATGAAGTGATGCAAACTATTACCAAGATTGTAGGTTGTTCATTACATTTCTGCTGGGGCTTTAAATAAGAGACAATTTCAAGTTTTAATAAATGAGGTAGAATCTGTATATAAAGGACTGAACATGTACAATAGTATTCTATGGCTTAGCCGAGATTTGGTTCTGAAACGATTTGTTGAATGCTTAAATGAGATAAAGTTCTTTTTGAATGACCAACGTGTTTCTCATCAAGAATTGTCTGACATCATGTGGGTTTGTAAACTGGTGTTTTTTTCAGATTTTTGTGACCATTTGAATGACTTGAATGTTAAATTACAGGGCTCTGGGAAGACACTTGATGTTATGTTTGGTTACATAAAGGCTTTTGAAATGAAAGTAGAAGCTTTTAAGAGGGATGTGGACAATGAGAGATTTAGATACTTCCCAAACGTAAAGAGGTACATCAGTGATTTCTCAAAAGATAGCAGAACAGAGCGCCAATGTCTTCAAAAGCTGTTTGTAAATATTATCGAGTCAACTGTTGAGCAGTATTTTTTACAAGGTTTGCTAAATTCAGAGAACTGGAAGGTTTGGATTTCTCAGTTATTTTCCATTTAGTCACATGCGGTGTTTCGTTATCTTTCAAAGTCCCTAACCAACTTAGTAGCTTTACTTTTGTCCCTATGTCAGAAGGAGGCTATGTGATTGGCGTAGCGATTTTTAAATTCGCCTTCACATAATCCAATGTAGGGTTTCCTATCAGTTGTATTATTATTTAGGGCTGCAGTAACTTCTGCCTCATATATAATAGATTTTGTCATACATTGTTGGTCAAATGGACAGGATCCTGGGTCGCGACAGTTGCAACAGGATTCAGCTTGCTTACCAACCATATGGTTCCGAGTTCAGTCCCGATGCATGGAACCTTGGGCAAGTGTCTTCTACTATAGCCTAGGGCAGAAAAATGCCCGTGTTATTTGAATACTATACATATATGTCTTTAAAAGGACTTTTCTTTTAAATTTACCAAAATTTAATTTTTCAATAATTTTTCAAAAATTTATTATTCACATTTACTGTTGAAAAGATCTCAAGGATCGAAACTGGTTCTGTAATGTTCTTTATAAAAGTACTTTAGCATTTTCTACTTTGTCTTTTTTCCATATATATCTACTCTTGTGTTCCTCTTCAACCTTTTACATATATGTATATATATATATATATATATATATATATATATATATATATATATATATATATATATATATATATATATATATATATATATATGTATGTATTTATATATACATATATATATGATGGTTGTCTACTCCTTAAACAGAGTTTGACCACCTCCTGCACCTACACCTTAGCCCTTTCATGGCGTCTGATGTGGCTATTTAAACCAGACAGTGTTTTGAAAAAACACCCACACAGATTGCACCTCTGATTTGCACTACCAATACCTGCAAGTAAGTTCTGCTCATTGTGGATCCTAACATGTCTTTTAAGACCCCCATTGGATTTGCAAACCCTCTGGCACACACCACATTCAAACGTGTGCACAGACATATAATCAGAATAGCTGGGTGAGGTTTGTTTTCCATGGGTTCGCAGGTGAGATTTGAGGCCAGCCAAGGACAGACATGGTCTGTCACAGACTGTGCACACAAAAAGGTCCTTGTCATTCACCTTCTCAGTCTTCACCTTTTTCCTTAAATGTCTCTTGAGCCCTGCTTGCATCAGCCTGGCCTCTTCAAATGCTTTCACTCCACTCCACACCCTTGTTCGCCATCCAACTCGATCTGAAGCGAGGACTTCTATATCTTTTGGAGCCATTCCAATTGACTTCATAGCAGTCCTTATGCCATCCTTAAACCTTTTTTTAGGTTTATGCCGATAACGTTTCCCCTCTGCAAGCTCACCATAAAACAGCTGTTTCGGCATGCGTTCATCTGCCATTCGAACAATATGGCCACACTATCTCAATTGGTTCCTCAAAATCATGGCTTTAATTGAGGGGATGCCTGCAGATGCAAGGATATCTGTGTTTGGAGTAAAAGAATTCCATTTAATTCTTAAATATATATATGTATGGGTGTGTATATGTGTGTGAATGTCTGTAAATATGTATATATGAATAATTTTAATTTTATATATATACTATTTTTTATCTTTTATATTTTATTTATATATATATATTTTTTTTTTAAATTTAATTTTTTAAATTTTTATGAGCTGCTCCACATCGGTCACCGGAGTGATATTTGTTCACTTTACAGAGTGTCTGAGTGTCGGTTAGGTGTCTGGAATGGGACGGCTTACCTCATGGGCAGGTAGAAGATCTTTAACCTTGGTTGGTAATCTACCTAGGAGAAGGAAATCTCCGAAATAAAACCTGAGGCTTTGGAAATTCCTGGTTTTGTCAATTCTCTTGTCACACCGGTGAAAGTCTTCTTGGGCTAATAAGTGGGGGTAGTGCAGTGCAAGCTACACCCACTAAAAATTATTCATCTGCACAGGTACTTCCTGTACTCCAAATCTTAGTAAAATCATTCAATTGGTTGGTTGGCAGAAACCTAAAAATGCACCTGTAACTTATTTTAAAATGTCTGAAACAAATTCAGTAAATGGCAAAAAAGGCTTGGGAACATCAGGGGAACAGGTCTGGCCCGGCAGGTGTCCCAGTGTATCACAGGCTGGACCCGGTCGTCATCCTGCCACTGTGGTCAAACAGTCCTCAAGAAAAAGTAAAAATAAACATCGTTTGAATTTTGGCTGTTGGAATGTGCGCACACTTCTTGATTATAATTTCACGAAGAGGCCAGAAAGGCGTACTGCACTTATTGCATGTGAGCTAAAGAAATATTCCCTTGATATAGTTGCTCTCTCTGAAACTCGTCTCTCTGGTGAGGGTCAGGTAATGGAATCTGCTTATGGATATACTATCTTCTGGAAAGGCCTACCTAAGGGTCAGCGTAGAGAATCTGGTGTTGGGTTTACTCTCAAGAATACATTAGTGTCCTCCATTGCAGAGCTTCCAAGTGGTATATCTGACCGGATCATGTCATGCCGTATCAAACTGACAAAAGGTAGGTTTCTTACCGTTGTCAGTATTTATGCACCAACAATGTCCCATTCTGAGGAAACTGTGGGACAGTTTTATGACAATCTAGCAACTGGAAGTTGTTCAATTTTTTCTATCGTCCTCATATTAACGGATGATGGTCTATTCAAAAGTGCAGAGAAATGTTCTACCCAACGCTTATGAATAGAAGCGGTGTCAGTCAGAAGAAAACATTCATCTTCTGTTCTCACTGGAGCTACTGAAGAAGATTTTGGACCATATACCTCCCTAACATAAGAATACAAACAACTGGCATCATTTCTATCAGCTGCTTCTTGTGCCCCTTTTGCCCTATCATTCCACCATTCCTGTTTAATTTTCCTTAGAGCAGTTTGCACCCTCCTTTTCAGCTTTCTGTAAGTTTCATTTGAGTTGGGATTCAATGACTGAGAGAGCAGTGTATTGCCTAAGTTTTGTTTTTCTAAAAGTAGATCATGAATTTCTGCTGATCTATCTGAGAACTAATCTCTGGATTTATGAGATTTAAATCCCACTGACGAACTTGCAGCCTGAAATACTTTTGTTAAGGGAAAGTTACTTGAGGTTGTCAATTCATTTGTCTACCTGGGAAGCTCTGTTCAAGATGATGGAAATCTTGATACGGAAATACACCTGCGAATTCAAAGGGCAGCAAAAGCATTTGGTGGCTTGGAGTCACGCGTCTGGCGCCAGCGACATATAAATAACAATACAAAGCTGGCTCTTTACAAATCATTTGTCTTAACATCCCTATTGTATTCCTGTGAAACTTGGACCTGTTATGAAAGGCATTTTAAAATGTTAGAAAAATTACATATATATATATATATATATATATATATATATATATATATATATATATATATATATATATATATATATATACACATCTATAAATATATATACATATGTATATACATATATATATATACGTATATATATATATATGGGAGAATATACAAATAATAACAACAGACGAGGACAGGTGGTGTAAATAACAAAAGTATATATTAGTATGACGCTCGGGAATACGGAAAGTCTTTGACGTTTCGAGCTACGCTCTTCAACAGAAAGAATACGGAGACAAGGAGGAAAAACACGGAGAAAAAAAATTGAATAGTGTTCAGTCATATATATATATACACACACACACACACACACACACACACACACACACACGTATATATATATATATATATATATATATATATATATATATATATATATATATATATGTATATATATATATATATATATATATATATATATATATATATATATATATATCAGTCTGTCTCGAGCTTACAGGCATTTGGCCGGAGGTTAGACCAGCTTGAGGTGTTTAAACGACTGAAAGCACAAGACTCAGTCTTCAACGCGAGGTCAGATCATTACAATGTTACTTTCACGTCCTCGCTACTGCTGCCTTCACTATCTATCTATCTATCTATCTATCTATCTATCTATCTATCTATCTATCTATTTGTCTGTCTCTCTCTCTCTCTCTCTCTCTCTCTGTATATATATATATATATATATGTGTGTGTGTGTGTGCGTGTGTGTGTGTGTGTGTACGTGTGTGTGCGTATGTGTGTGAGAGAGAGAGTGTATGTGTTTGTGTGGGTGGGTGTGAGTGTGCGTGCGTGTATCTGTGTGTGCATGTGTGTGTATGTGTGCATATGCATGCAAAGAGCATACATATGCATATGCATTATTTGTACCAATTTTCACTCAAGATTTTGGTCAACTCGTCCATCCGAGTTCAAGGCAAAAGAAACTCACCCAAGGTACTATACAGAAGGATCAAACCCAGAACCACCTGGTCGCAAGGTGAACTTCACGACCCACAGTCACACCTATAAGCTTTTTTATCTTAAATTGTAGAATGTGATGTGAAAGAAAATTGCCTGCTATTTCTAGCATGTCGAACGACCACATAAAGTCTGAGCCAATCTGTTTATGCACATGTGCGTACCGATGGTGGAAGAGCAGCCATGTTTGTGTGGGCAGATATAGATTTGAACGAATGTGAATAATATTAAGAATTTTCACGCCTTCTTCTATAAATAAAACAGCATCTTCTCCATCATCGATGACTTCGATGTAGATAATGACGTCATCAACCTCAATAAGCGTCATCACTAGCTTCAGTAACGGTGAAAATGTCAGTGTCGGTTGCAGTAGCTACGTAAACGATGACGGCGATGATGACGCTTGTTGTTATTGAGATGCATGATGATGATGATGATGAGGATGAGGATGATGATGATGAGGATGATGATGATTATGATGATGATGTCAACGACGATGATGAAAAAGAGGATAATGATAAGACGGGTAAAGATAATGATGAGCATGTTGATGATAATGATGATGAGGAGGAGGAGGAGGGGGAGATCTGGGTGATGATGATGATGATGATGATGATGATGATGATGATGAAGTAGAGGGGCAGGAGGAATATGATGTGTAGTTGATGATACTTATAACGAAGAGAAGGAGGAGGAGGAAGAGAAGGAGTAGGAGGCAGAGAAGAAGGAAGACGTTAATGATGATGATGATGATGATGAGAAAGAGCAGAAGGAAGAAGAGAAGGAGGAGGAGGAGGAGGAGGAGGAGGAGAAGGAAGAGGAGGAAGAGGAGGAAGAGAAGGAAGAGAAGGAGGAGGAGGAGGAGGAGGAAGAGAAGGAAGAGGAGGGAGAGGAGGAAGAGGAGGAAGAGGAGGAAGAGGAGACTCATAACTCCCCACCATCACCACCACGACGACGACGATGATGATGATGATGATAATGATGGCGATGATGATGGCAATGATAATGATTATGAGGAGGAGGAGCAGGTAGCGGAGGAAGAGGTAGCGGAGGAGGAGGTAGCGGAGCAGAAGGTAGCGGAGGAGGAGGAGGAGTATAAGAATGAGCCGGAGGGGGGTGGAGCAGAAGGGCCGGGGCTACACACTAGGCAGGGCTAAACAATCACATAAAACGCTAAAATCTGTGGGTGCCACGCAAATTCTGAATAGCTGAAATGTAATTTCTTAACCCAACAGAACTTCCCTAAATATCAACGGAACAGAGAAAGAGAGTGGACAGGGTAAGGGTAAGGCAAGGAACCCGAGAAGGTTATCGAGTTTCCTCATCCATAAAATAATTTGGAGTGAAGCATTCAAAATATTTACTAAATAACAGATTTAATTGGTGATATGCATGTTAATAAAACTAGCTATCGTGCACACAAGTTAATTATAATTGTTCCACTGTAGATTTCAGCTTATAAAGAGGTTGATAACCTGAAGGATTTGTTGTAAATATACTTCAAAGTAGCACAAAATGTAGAGCTGACTGAAGAGAGTAGATTGTAGAATTCAGAGAGCGCACATTGTAGAACTCAATGAAGGAAGTGCACATGGTAAGGCTGGAATAAAAGGCAGAGATAGATGGAATGGGGGAATGAATTACATATTATTGAACTGGGAGAAGGATACCACAATCTAGGGCCAGGCAGAGATTCACAGTGTAGGGCTGGAAGGAGGTACACATTGTCGGGTTGGAAGGAGACATATATTGCAGAGCTGGGAGGAGACATACATTGTAGGGCTGGGAGAAGATACACATTGTAGGGCTGGAAGGTGACAGACACTATTCGACAGGAAGGAGAGCAATATTGTGGGGCTAGAAGACACACATTCTAGGTTTGGAAAGAGACATATATTGTAGGGCTGGAGGGAAACCCACATTGTAGAGCTGGGATGAAAAACACAATGCAGGGCTAGGAGGAGATACACGTTGTAAGGCTAGGAGAAGACAGACATAGTACGGCTAGAAGGAGACACATATTGTAGGGCTGGAACGAGACATATTGTAGGGCTGGGAAGGGACCCATATTGTAGGGCTGGGAAGAGACCCACGTAATAGAGCTGGAAGGAGGCACAAGTTGAGCTGGGAGGAGACATACAATGTAAGGCTAGGAGAGGACACACATTGTAGGGCTGGAAGGAGACAGAAACTGTAGTGCTGGAAGGAGACATATGTCAGGCATGAGAGAAACAGACTTTATAGAGCGGGAAGAAGACATATTGCAGAGTTGGGATGAGAGACATATAGCAGGGCTGAGAGGAGACCCACATCGTAGGGCTGGGAAGAGACAGAAATTGTAAGGCTGGATGAAGACAAATACTGCAGGTTGGGAGGAGACACATATTGCAGGGCTGGGAAGAGACCAACACTGTAAGGCTGGAAGGAGACACACATTGTAGGGCGGTGAGGAGAAACATATTGTAGGGCAGGAAGGAGGGACACATTGTAGGGCTGGGGAGAAGGACATAATGTCGGGCTAGAATGAGACACACATTGTTGGGCTGGGAGGAGAATCATATTGCAGGACACAAGTTGTAAGGCTATGAGGAGAAACACACTGGAGGGCTGGGATGAGACCCACACTGTTGGGCTGTTAGGAGAGAGACATTGTAGGGCTGGGAGGAGGTACACATTGTAGGTCAGGAGGTGACACATTCTAGCACTGGGGGGGGGGGGGGACACACATTATAAGGCTGGGAGGAGACCCATATTGTAAGGCTGGGAGTAGACATACATTGTTAGGCTGGAAGGAGACCCACATTGTAGGATTGAAGGGAGACACACATTGTATAGCTAGGAAGACACATACATTTAGAGCTGCGAGGAGACACTCAATGTAGGGCTGGAGAGGTAACACACTGTAGGGATTCTTGGATGCACACGTTGTAGAGCTTGAATGAGCCATGCTTTGTAGGGCTGGAAAGCGACACACATTGAAGGGCTGGGACAATACACACATTGTAGGACTAGAAAGAAACATACAGCGAAGGGCTGGAACGAGACAGGCATCATAGGGCTGGAAGTACACGTACATTATTGGGCTGGGAGTAGACCCACGTTGTAGGCTTGGGAGGAGATAGACATTTTAGGGCTAGGAGAAAACACACATTGTAGAGTTGGGAGGAGGCACATATTGCAGGGTTGGGAGGAGACGCATATTGCTGGGCTGGGAGGGGACAGACATTGTAGGGCTTGAAAGAAACACATACTGCAGGGTTTGGAGGAGACCCACATTAAGGGCGGTGAGGAGATACATAGCGCAGAACTAGGAGGAGACAGACATTTTAGGGCTTAATGGAGACACGTTTTGCAGGCTAGGAGCAGACATACATTGTAGGGCTGAGATGAGAAACATATTGTAGAGTTGGGAGGAGACGCAAATTGTATGGCTCGAATGAGATCCTCATTTTAGGGGGTGGAAGGAGGAACATGTTGTAGGGCTGGAAGGAGAAACACATTTTAAGGCTGGAAGTAAACTCACATTATAGGGCTGAAAGGAGACACATTTGTAACGACCGTGCGACCAGGAGATGGGGACGAAGGAATGGCTCCTTTAGGGCATCGCACGGTCGGCACAAATATAAAAACAAAAAATGAAATGAGGCTAAAATGAGTTAAGTGCCAACAAGAAAAGAGAGAGACTCAACCGGTAAAAGGTATAAAAGTAAGGTTTTATTGGTTGTCAACTTGAGTGTACGTGTGTGTGTGTGTGAGAGCGACATAATAAAACACAATATTAGACAGGCCGTCGTGTAAACAAAGAATGCGTGTGTATACAAATATGTGTATGTGAATGCAAGAGATACAGAGCATAGAAAAGAGTCTATAAGGACGTTAGAAGAAAGTCCAGACACAAGGATGGGAAATACCAGTTTGTATTGAAGTGCTGTACCAAGAGGTTGTGGCGGAAATCTTGCTTGAGACAGGTTACATGCCCATACGGAGCCCAAATAGCTACCAATATACCAGGTAAATTTTGCATAGCTTTATACCAGCGCTTCCCACCACCAAGTTAATATGGTAAGTTATTTAAGAGACACACTGTTAAATTTGCCCATTCATTTAAAAGAAACTTGGCTGAAATTATACCAGCGCATAATACTAGTAAGTTAAGAGATTTTGTTTGAAATGAATTTAGCCAATCATCTTAATAGTAATAAGGATAGTAGTAGTAATAAGGATCATATAAATAACAGTAGGAATGGTTATGTTGATAATAGTAATGATGATGTTAATGGTAGTGATCATAATAATCATAGTAGTAATATTGGTTTCAAATTTTGGTAAAAGGTCAGCAATTTGGTGGTGGGTCAGTTGATTACATCGACCCAGTGCTCAACTGGTACTTATTTTATTGACCCTGAAAGGAGGAACAACAAAGTCGACCTCTTCGGAATAGTCAACAACTAATATTTTTTTTATACTCTAGGCACAAGGCCCGAAATTCTTAGAGAGGGAGCCAGTTTCAAATTGTTTGGTTTTAAAAAATTATAGATGTTTTCGATCCAGTTTGGATTCTTTGCCATCAAACTTGATGGCAAAGAAACCAAACTAGATTGAAAACATCATTTATAATTGAGCCAAATTGAACAGATCATCCGAAACTTGCATAAGCTGATTTAAATGTATAATTCTCCATTCTGTTATGTTTATGTACACATATGACCGGGTGGTGCGTTATGTTCTTGAGCAAAACTCTCCATCTCACGTTGCTGTGCAATCACTTCGACGCGTGGTACAACGTGCCCCTGTTTAGACAACGTCTATTTGATGGAGAGAGTGAACTAATGTGCGGCACGAACATTTGATCACTATAAACAAATCACTATAAACAAATCGTTCGGCAATAGCGGAACGTTCAAACGTCGTCTTTGACGGGTAAGTCCATCTTGTGTTGGTGGGGGGAGTGTTTATAAACATGTTTGAGTGCAAATGCATATAAAATAATATAAATAAATATATAAAGACTTTTGACATCATCTTGGAAACATTGTATTGGCCTATTTGTACGTAATTTTTCATAGATCGTCTTATTTTAGGAACACATATGTTTGATATTTTTGTCAATGTTTTTGATGTTACTTAAATATGTTCAAATATTTACTTTACAAACACAATTCGATATTTAGATATTTGATATCACCCTATCATCAGTGGAATGTCAAATAATGCTTGCATTATTGCAAACAATCATGCGTTCACACACACACACACACACACACACACACACACACACACACACACACACACACACACACACACACACACACACACACACACACACACAAACACATACTTACATAAATAGTTTACGTTTATTACTGACACTCCGTCGGTTACGACGACGAGGGTTTCAGTTGATCCGATCAACTGAACAGCCTGCTCGTTAAATTAACGTACAAATGGCCGAGTACTCCACAGACACGCGTGCCCTTAACGTAGTTCTCCTGAAGATTCAGCGTGACACAGAATGCAACAAGGTTGGCCCTTTGAATTACAGGTACAACTCATCTTTGCCAGCTGAGTGGATTGCAGCAACGTGGAATAAGTATCTTGCTCAAGGACATGACGTGCCACCAGGGATCGAACTCACGATCTTATGATCGTGAGCCAAGTATACTAACTACTATGTCACACACCTTAACTCGCTCATACATACATACATACATACATACATACATACATACATACATACATACATACATGCATACATACATAGGATGCATGTATTTAAGTAGGAATGCATGTAATTTATGTATGTATATGCATTCCATTTTTGCTTTGATTTATTCTCAAATTTCATTTATCCGTTTATCGATTTCACACTCAGTTTCTGTCATTGTGAATATGTATTTCTTCTTATAACTCCTAGGTCACATTCATCAATAATAGTGAAAACGACCACACGAAATTGTACTGAATGTCGCTGATATGTATTTTATCGTGCTGCCAGATTGGAGCAGTCTCGAGTACAACCAGCCGAAACAGCAAAAATAATCGGGAAATCGACTGACGAAAGAAAACTTCAAATGACCCGTCCTTGTTTTTTCTTGTCCCTTTTTGTATCATCTAACTGTCTGGATGTCTTGTTGTCGCCTGTTGCGTCCTTGTCCCATTTTTTGTATTCTTTTTTATATACATATAGCGGCGTACGTACACTTTAGTCTCTTATATGTAAATACATACATATATATATATATATATATATATATATATATATATATATATATATATATATATATATATATATATATATATATATATATACATACATACATATATATATACATACATACATACATACATATATATATATATATATATATATATATATATATATATATATATATATTTACATATATAAATTTTGTACGACTCTCTTATTCTTTCATTCTTTCATTATTTCTTTCACCCCCTTCGCACTTACTTCGTTCTTTCCACTCTTCTTTCTTTCGCTCCCCCCCTCTCTCACATTTCCTGGCCTTCCTTTCATTCTCACCTTCCCTCCTCTTTCGCTTCACTCTGTCCCTTTTCTTTTTTCTCGTTCCTCCCTAATTCTTCTATCCCTTTGCCTCTACCTCTCTCCTCTCCTACCACGTTACAGGTGTTCGGCCAAGCCTGACCTTTTTATTTCTTGGTTTGACTACCATCCGTGCAACATCTATATTCCTTCCTATGCTTGTCATCTCCTATGTCCATGCCGTAAGGCTTCACTCCCACACATTAGACCCCTTTGTAAGAAAGCTAACGAATGTGTACGGCAACAAAGACAAAACGGAGAACATGATACACAAAAAAGACAAAAAACAGAAAACATGGTACACAATTACGAATACAAACAAGAAAATAACAACAGGTGTCTTTCGACTAAGAACGAATCCTATTGAGCTGGCGTGCATGAAGTGAAATCCTAAAGGCAGGAACATGCGAGGTGTTGGCGGTCGGCAGTCAGGCCAAGAAAGAAAGATCATGGCTGGCCGGACACCGGTCACGTGGAAAGAGAAGATATGGGCATGGGGGCAGCGGGATTGAAGGATTAGAAAAAAAAATCAGAGACAAAGAGAAAGGTACAGGGGTGATAAACGAGTGGGAAATAGTGGGAGTTAAAGGAAGAGAGGGCCAATAAATGTGAGCGAGAGGAGGAGCGAGAAAAAGAAAAAAAGATGAAAGTAAGAGGGGACTAAAAGATAGAGTGAGAGTCCTACAAAATTTAGATACATACCTACTATAAGGTGAGCACAAGTGTGTATGTACGCCGCTATATATATATATATATATATATATATATATATATATATATATAAATGGAACAAAAACGCAATAGAGGACAATAAAACATTCGGACAGATAGACGATACAAGGCAAACGAGAGAAACAACAATATATATATATGTGTGTGTGTGTGTGTGTGTGTGTGTGTGTGT
>NC_142931.1:22069394-22086894 GCF_046866305.1 Octopus bimaculoides | reverse complement strand
TGCTTCAGATGCCAAGGTCAGTGTAGAACAACGGTTTTGCTATGGAATGGTAAAACTATTTTTTCGTGTTCTGAAAAGCAACGTTTTGAACTTACGACACTTTTACATAATAGCGACGATATATATATATATATAATTAATTAATTAATTAGTTAATTAAGCACTCAACTGGTGCTTTCCTGGAAATCTATAGAGCCCTTTCTGTTTATATATAAAGAAAATAAGGCCGCATGAGGTGTTGATTAGTTTAAAGTTATAAACAAATCTACTAGGTGTAAGCAAAAGCGAACTTACTTCAAAATTGTTGATTTTCGATAAATTGTAATAACCAAGGTTTTTTTCTTCGCTTATTTTCTAAGAGAATCGAATTTTTAACCGTGTAAGTTGGGAAATTTCGATCTTTCGTTTGATTTTTACGGCGGTTTTAATACATGTGGTAATATAATATAATACATGTGGTAACAAACTGACAACCTGCGAGAACAAAAAGAAATCGACCAACACCACGATAAAGCATCCCATATCAAAGGTACCACAGGGGGAAGCGGAGAACCCCAAGAGGAACACCCCGGAAGAACGGATGGGCAATGGTCAAAAAGAGACGAAAAATGAAAGGTACCCCCTGTGCACCCATGAAAAATGCCACCAAAGACAACCAAAAACCCGCATCCACAACATACACACACAAACCACAAACAACCTACTTAGTTACTCCAAAGACCCCATCAAAAACAAAGACAGCCAAAGACCCACATTCATATTATAGACAAAACACAAACATCCTGCTCATTTTTCCCAAACAAAGCCACATATAATACATTCACACAAGACATATCACCACCAACAACACCAGAAAAAACCCCACCCTAGCTAAACATACATACAGAAATTCACGTGTTGCCCCATATTTATCCCCTCCACTCCCGAACACCAGCGAACTCAAATGACAATGCAATGTTCTTTTTCATCAATTGTTACACGTTATTTAATCATATGTTGATTCAACCCATTTTGTCTGTCCTGTACTATGAATGAGTGAAGGCGTATGGCTCAGTGGTTAGAGCGTTGAGCTTACGTTCGTGAGGTAGTGAATTCGAATCCCGGACCGGGCTGCGTGTTGTGTTCTTGAGCAAGACACTTTATTTGACGTTGCTCCAGTTCACATAGCTGTAGAAATAAGTTGCGACGTCACAGGTGCCAAGCTGTATCGGCCCCTTTGCCTTTCCCTTGGATAACACTTCTTTGACTAATATCCCTAGTTTAGTCTTATTTAAATGAACACCTTCTAACTGTACTGAACTTTTTTTTCAAGACCATTTTTGAACTTACATTTTGAGGCACCGATTCATGAATCTGAACAATAACGGTGGCATTTTAGCTCAGAGCGTAAAGGCGGACGAAATGCCGCTAAGCATCTTGCGCGACGTGCTAACGGATTCTGCCAGCTCACCACATTTATCTATCTTTAATATGCATAAATTTCACTCTCCAAACACTAAACTTTATTTCATGACTACTATCAATTTCAGTACAAATATGAACTTGAGTTATCATAAGTTGATATATGTAGCAGTAATTGTTGCAGGCACTAAAGCGATATAGCGGATTACACTTAACTTATCTGAAAACTGTACACTTAAATTATCTAAAATTTTCCTGCATACTAAAACAACATCCAATATCTCTCAACAAAGTCCGAGAGATTGTCTAAATGTCGTTACAGGTGGACCTTTCTTGTAGTAAATTTCTAGCTGACTGAGCTAGAGATACATATTCACGAGCGCGAACCATTAAAGCCATCTTGTGTAACCTCCCATTTTAATGAATATAAGCGTTTGTTGAGTCTTCTCTCTTACAGTTCGATTTGTCTCCAATAACCAGCACTCCCCATGTGACTTCCATAGCCTAATAACAACTAGCAACTTGCGGATGCACCTCCATTCATTGCCTCGTATTTCACGTACTCATTTGCAAGTTTTCCATCAGCTGTCATTCTGTGTTAATTACGCCATAGCACTCCTTTGACAACGAATTTTATAATTAAACATTTGGAACAATGCTGGTGTGCAATTTTAAGTATGCCATGCATTCTTTCGTAAGAACTGCATACCAGTTGATTTTATTGCTAATCCTATTGCTCCACTTTTCCCCTCTACCTTGCATTCTTTTTCCTTCGACTCATTGGCTACTTAACTATCCCACCTTATTTCCGGTTGAGGCGACCTTCCCACAAACTAATACTTTTATTGCTAACTTGATTTTCATTTCTTCTTTTTTTTCGACTGGTAATTTTTTTTCTTTTTCGACTGGTCATTCCTACTGTGACCAGTACATCCATGTATCGCATCTTCAGGCATGTTCTACCTTGTATATGACCTCTATACTAACTGCACCAGCACAGCGCAAGGCCTCTACATCAGGAATACGATCCTGCCATCTGATATGCAAGGTTGGACGCAGATGACGAAGTTGGACCTTGAGATGTACCCGCGATAGAGGGCCGTGCATTCTGTGGCGTAGAGGAGACAAGGACCACTGCGGCACGGTACACCTTTATCTTCGTGCTGCGGGCGGTGTCATAGCAGCTCCACAGACTGTTTTCGAGAGAGCCAAAAGCCTTTGTGGTAGAGTGTATTCGCCTCTCAACTTGTCAGGTCAGACGAGTAAGTACAAGCCACTGCGCTGCCGAGATAGCTAAAGGCCCTGGTGCACCTCAGAAGCTGTACGTGTACTGTCACTGGGTTAGGCTTTCTCTCAATGTAATGTGTCTGTGCGCGCGCGTAGGTCTGTGTTTTTCTGTCTTTGTGTGTGAGAGGTGCCTATTTACTTTAGAGATGTCACTGTAAATATATAAAGATAACAACAGAGATTAAAGACAATTGAGGAACGAAATAAATTATGAGACAAGGAGTGGAGTTAACGAGCAAGGGTGACTAAGATAAAGGTTGCGTGATAGAAGAAAAAGTGATAAACGATTAGAAACTGCTGGAAAAACTTAATTGTCATATAACATTTTATCGGCGTGGCGGTATCCGATTTTAGAACTTAGCGAAGCAAGCGACGAATGCCACTCCAATATTCCTGCAATCGGATGATTGGGGATGGGGAGAGGGTCAAACTACCAACTCCATCCCCACTTGCCCCAACTGATAGGATTTGGTTGCGTTATTTTGGGGAAATTTTCGTTAAACTGGACAAAATAAAAGAATATTTTTCTCCCATTTTATATATCATATCAGTCTGTGTATAGAGTTACATATATACATATGTGTGTATACATACATACATGCATACATGCATACATACATACATACATACATACACACACACACACACATACATACATACATACATTCATACATACATACATACATACATACATTCATACATACATACATACATACATACATACATACATACATACATACATACATACAGCCTTGACCTAGTTATACAACATTCTCAAAGGATGTAAGGGTTGAAGTTTGATCAGGATAAATGTTGTTATATGGTTGTGAAAAGGGGGAAAACTATAAACCAGACTAGTAACATCTCCATCAATGATTTGACTGTTTCCCCTGTATCTGACGAGAAATGTTACAGGTACCTAGAGGTGGATGAAAACATATCTTACAATGGCACCTGTAATAAAACACGTGACACTAAAGAATATTACAGCCGAATAAAGAAAATTTAGATCTCAGAACTCTCTGCATTCAATAAACCAGTAGCCCACAATGTGTTTGCAGTGCCAGTACTCATATCGACATTTGGGCTGCTTGATTGGACGCTTGATGAGATCCGAGCCATTGATGTGAAAACCCCCAAAATACTAACAAGTACACATAATTTCCACATAAACAGTGACGTAGACCGCCTCTACCTAAAACGTAAACAAGGCGGCAGAGGCTTAACATCGCATCGTATCCCTTCGGCAATATCTTTTAACCACCAAGCGTCGAAGAGCATCCCATGACCAAGTTTGCATAAATGAAGCTGATAACATCATAAGACTTGGAAGGCAGCTCCTTGAGCAACACTCTCTGTCTGATAACCTAGAATACATGCCCAAAGAAGTCGCACGACTCTACCGTAACAATGGAGGCGAATCATCATATAAAAACGTATGACAAAACAGAATCAAAATGTGTTAATTATCTCACCGCACCTCATATGTTTTTGTTTTTTTTTTCTGTTTCCGACCTTAAATTCCCACACAGCCGTAATCTATATCATCTGAAACGCATTAGAATATTTATTTAAAAAATATCCAGTTTTCAGAAAGTTATGAATAAATAAATCGAGATGTGTGAATTATCCGAAACTTTTCTCCGCCCTTCCGAAAAAAACTCTCCTACAACTGATTCCGATTATAATTCTCTAATCGACACCATGTAAAACGTTGCTTCTCAACCAGGATCCATATGACCTATGAGGGTCCATATATGATTTTTTTGTTTTTTGGCAGGGGATCCACGCGAGCAAAATAGTAAATTGGGGATTCACATTGGGGTTCTAAGGGTCCATGAAGAAAAATTTGCTTTAAATGTATTTATTGCAAGAAACAGCTAGGTTTCTGACTACTGAAAAATATTCTTTCAGAGAGTTCTTTTGCAAACACACACAAGTAAACATATGAAAAATAAATTAGGAATTTTGAAAGAAAATTCGGTGTTTAAAAACTCCTACGCAAAGGTAAAAGTGCTGAAATAGCCTCCATCAATCACGTTGAGAAGGCCCTCAAAGAAATTTTAATAGATGTTTGCCAGCATTGAGGTCCTCTTTAAAAGTGAAGACACGCAGTGTCATCCCGGTAAACTGAGGAGTGGGTCCTGTGTCCTACCAACCTCTCAAAGAGAACGACTAGAATTAGGATAAATGGCGTGCCACCGGGCGTAAACGTTTGGCGGATTGTCGCCTGTGTGGTACAGGACCCAGAGTCACTCCTGAAGGTAACAAGGAGCAGCAGGGAGAACCGGTGCGGAATCAATTTGGAAATATTAATCCATGTAAAACCAGGAAATATCGAGAAGATCCCGAACCTGATCCAGCTGTCCAACGGGTGGAACTGCGTGTCGTCGTGGAAGGCAAGAAGCCCAGATGCGACATCGGTGGGGTCACAAGCTACCTGGGAGCCTTCTGCCCAAAAAAGTTGGGAGATACGCAGTCATATCTGCAGCCTACCTCCTACTCCCAACAACAGCAACAGCAACAACGGAGACCTTTTAATAAAGCGGTAGCCTCATCTCCAACAATAACATAGGCACGCGAACCTCATAGAATAGAGAAAATCGCCCAGAATATTTGTCAAACCATCCCCTATCACCCCCTATCTCAAGAATACACTAACACAAACATGCTCACACTATTACAGACACACTCACACTCACACTCTCCGAGACAGATCCTACAGGACACCTCATCCCGTAGTGAAAACGAGGAAGAACCTGAAAACACAGCAACCCCCAGTACATCGAACATAGGACACGACACAAACAACACCAGCACCACCAGCACCACAACCACCACTATCCCAAACAAATCCACCAATGCACTCACAACCACACGTAGCCTCCAAAAGAAAACTCAATTACCAATACGGAAACACAGAGTTACGTGCTCGTGTTGTCACGTGTAGGACGGATCTGGTTATCAGCCGAGTCCATTGTTAGGATCGCCTCGCTGCCTTCTTTGGCCGGGAGGGAAAGGCAGTTTTCCTTTGCCCGGTGGCTATAGCGAAAGAGGTAGTGTGGTGGACGAGGCCGAAAGGACTGAAGACAGACACTTTCCTCTTCAGTCGAGTCCTCATCGACTTTTTAAAGTTCCACTTGAAAAGGTAAGTGAGGTTAGAGAGGGAAGTACTGCCCCGCTCCCAGTAATTTTGTTGAAAGGTGGGTGAATGATGTGGAAATGGCTCGTGTGAATGAGCCTACTTTGAATAGTCGTCTGTAAGCCGGAGCAGTTGAGGGAAAGATGGGTGCCTACCTAGCATGCCCTTGGCAGTCGGGGTGACCATGATGTGTGAGGTGCCCATACAGCCACGCTTGCGCCTATCTGGAAAAATTTCATTAAAAATAAAAATGCATTTTTCAGAACGCTATAAAGAAACAAAGTCAACAGTGGGTATGCATTTATAATTATGTCCAAATTATAAGGTTCGCAAGAAATATTTGAAAGAGTGTACGTATTTAATAAATACTATTTATATTAATTTAGAGCAAAGAAATAATCTTGGTTCATTGTACATGATGCAGACGTACCCTAGTTATGTCAAACACTGACGCCTTGTTTTCATGCACACTATGTGGTGGTGAAGGTGGTGAGCTGGCAGATGCTTAGCGGTATTTCGTCTGCCGTTACGTTCTGAGTTCAAATTCGACTTTGCCTTTCATCCTTTCGGGTTCGATTAAATAAGTACCAGTTACGCACTGGGTCGATATAATCGACTTAATCCGTTTGTCTGTCCTTGTTTGTCCCCTCTGTGTGTAGCCCCTCTTGTGGGCAGTAAAGAAGTGAGAAACGTTAGCACGCCGGACGAAATGCTTAGCGGTATTTCGTCCGTCTCTATGCTCTGAGTTCAAATTCCGCCGAGGTCGACTTTGCCTTTCATCCTTTTCGGAGTCGATAAATTAAGTACCAGTTACGTACTGAGTCGATCTAATCGATTGGCCCCCACTCCAAAAATTTCGGGCCTTGTACCTAGAGCAGGAAAGATTATTGGTGGTGGTGGGGGTAAATAGATTTTTTTTTCTCCCTTTTTTCTTCATTTTACATCGTATAACGAACAATTTCATAAAAATAGCTCAACTAAAAATGTTGCAAGAACTTTCTCATTGGCTGAGAAAAGGGAAATCCTGCTGACTACCGGTTTCTTTTAACTTAAACGCCTGAGATATAGTTAAGAGAGAGAAAGAGGGGAGAAGGAGACAGACAGACAGACAGACAGACTAGTTGGTACGTTGAATCGAAGTATTTTAGTCTTGGGTCAGTCTTAACCGAGAAGAATTACTGTACATACATAGTCGGTCAAAATCTGGCTGGAATTCCAGCCGTGACCATCCAAGATTTTTATAGACATTGTATATCTAGGACTACATTAGTCAATGTGTCCTTGATAATACACACACACACACACATAAAGGAGCTAATAATATAAACTGGAGTGTAGACAAAACAGACGGTTGAGAGACAGACAGAGACAGAGAGAAGGGAGGGGATAGAGAAGGGAGAGAGGGAGGGAGGGAGAGGGGGAGAGAAGGGAGAGGGGGAGGGAAGAGAGAGGGAGGAGGAGAATATAAAGGAATGAAATAATTAGAAAATATTTGTAAGACAAAAATGAATGACGGAAAGTTTGTCCTTCCTTTTGACAGGTCTGTGAGGAAAACCTGGTCAAAGACCATGCTGGAGCACTGCTTATGGGGACTTGAACAGACGTAAGGGTGGTGGCGAAAAGCCTGGGCTACGAGTGTTGCGACAAAAAATAAATTAAAAAGAAAGAAGAATGGGAAAAAACAGAAAAGAGAAAGAGAAAAAAGAGTGACAAACTGAGAAAGAGAGAGAGAGAGAGAGAAAATCTGACAGAGTGAAAAAGAAAGGAGGAAAGAAAGTGAGAAAGTGGGAAAGAAAAAGTGAGAAAGAAAGAAAGAAAGAAAGAAAAAGGAAGGAAGAAAGAAAGAAAGAAGGAAAGAAAGAAAGGAAGGAAGGAAGAAAGAAAGAAAGAAAGAAAGAAAGAAAGAAAGAAAGAAAGAAAGAAAGAAAGAAAGAAAAGCAGAGAGAAACAAACTGGCAGAGTGAGAGAATGAGAAAGGAAGACAGATAAAGAGTAACAGATTGACAGAGTGAGAGAGTCAGACAGAGAGTGATAAACTGATAGAGTGTGTGAGAGAGCGAGCGAGAGAGAGAGAACGAGCGAGAGAGAGAGGGGGGGAGATGGAGAAAAAAACAATACAAGGGAAATGACAGATGGGAGAGAAGTGAGGCGGGAAAGACAGAGGTAGGGGAAGACATGAAAGGAATAGTAACGAAGCACTTCATGTCGTCTGTCAGCCGTGGAAGCACAAGTGTATCACAAGTGAAACAACTACAAAATCACGAGTAGTCGCTAAGTGACTCCAGTGATAGTTTGTATAGCTGCAGTAGTAGATTGCTGTGCGTGTTAGGTACAGTGCGGCCGAATGGTTAAGAAGTGCCATAAGGTTCCGGTATCGATTCCGCTGAGTGATACCTTAGGCAAGTGTTATTTTCTATAGCTTCAGGTCGATCCCCAAGCTTGTGAGTAAATACTAGGTTGATGAAAACTGTGTAGATGGATTGTTCCTGTAATTCAAAGGGTCAGTCTTGTTACACCACGTCACGTTGATTCAGCCTGAAAAGTACATTAAGGACAAACGTGTAGTGGTATACACAGCCACTTATACGCTAATTGAGTGATCTTGCCTGTTTAAGTAGGTCGGGGCCGAAAATTTTGACCGAAATCCGTTCTGTGTTTTTTTTTTCAAATTATTTATATCCGCGTTTAGTCCCACAGCGTGGTAATTTGGGCTATAACCTCGGGCCGGCCAAAGTCTTGTGAGTGGATTTGGTAGACGGAAACTGAATAGAGGTTCATCGTGTGTGTGTGTGTGTGTGTGTGTGTGGTGTGTGTGTGTGTGTGTGTGTGTGTGTGTGTGTGTGTGTGTGTGTGTGTGTGTGTGTGTGTGAGACAATCACTTTGCAACCGATGTTGGTGTCTTTACATCCCCATAACTCAGCGGTTCTGCACAAAAAATTAATAGAATATGTTGTTGTTGGCACTCCGTCACTTACGACGTCGAGGGTTCCAGTTGATCCAATCAACGGAACAGCCTGCTCGTGAAATTAACGTGCAAGTGGCTGAGCATTCCACAGACACGTGTACCCTTAACGTAGTTCTCGGGGATATTCAGCGTGACACAGTGTGACAAGGCTGGCCCTTTGAAATACAGGCACAACAGAAACAGGAAGTAAGAGTGAGAGAAAGTTGTGGTGGAAGAGTACAGCAGGGTTCGCCACCATCCCCTGCCGGAGCCTCGTGGAGCTTTAGGTGTTTTCGCTCAATAAACACTTACAACGCCCGGTCTGGGAATCGAAACTGTGATGTTGTATGACCGCGAGTCCGCTGCCCTAACCACTGGGCCATTGCGCCTCCACAATAGAATATGTAACAGGCTTTAAAAAATACTGAGGTCGATTCGTTCGACTAAAATTCTTCAAGGTTGTGCTCCTGCATGTCAGCGGTCTAATGACTGAAACAAGTAAAAGCAGCAACTATTCTTCTAATCTTTTTATTAACCGGCAGATTTATTCCAACCCCCTGAAGAATTTCAAATTTTCACCAGATCGTTTTCAGATTTTCAACATTAATGACGAAAAGCGAATTCATTTTTTATTCTTTCCCCAATAAATTAATAATCCTTTCTACTGTATGCACAATGCCTGAAATTTGGGGGAGGGGACTAGTCAATTAAATCGACCCTAGTATATCACTGGTACTTAATTTATCAACCCTCCGAAGGATGAACGGCAAAGTTGAACACGAGTATCAACCCTCCGAAGGATGAACGGCAAAGTTGAACACGAGGGAATTTGAACGCAGAACTTAAAATAACATGACTTTGAATGTTTGTATTCGATTGGCCACACAGTTATTCGATTGGCTAAAATTACATAATTTTAAATGCTTGTAACTTCTTTATTGCTAATTTCTAGAAAAAAAAATGAAAGCGATTTTCGTCATCAGCACGGTCAACTTGCCGGCCTGTACCGGAGAACAATCGGGCCAGGGCCTATGGACAATTTCCGGAAGTCCCTGGCACGGCAGTGTTACCAAGGAGCCTTACCTGACCGGTATAAACTCTACAAGCATGGTTCTTCATCCACGCCAACTTGTTTAAGATGCGGGTAGGACAGTGAAACTGTTCTGCACGCAATTGTACAGTGTCCGAAGATTTCGGAACTATGGGTTTATGTCGAACAACTGCTGTCACGATAAGGAGGAGTACAACTGTCATTGAAGTCTATAATTAAGATTGTTTCGCCGTCTTCTCTGAACAAGGAAGAGCAGGCTTGTTTCCTCTGTGTAGTAGCTACTGCGAAGGAGGTTGTTTGGAAGATGGGAGTGAAAGGGATCGTGATGGGCATCTTTATCTCCAGTTTAGGTTAGTTAATTTTTTTCTTTTTCACCTGAAAAGGAAAATAAGGCTGGAGAGGAGACGCTTGCCACACGGGGTGTTCGGAAAAAGATGGAAGACTGCAGCAAATTTGTTGAGAGTAAATGTTTGAGCGAGAGCATAAAGGATTCACCATGTATTCAGGGTTGGAATGTGGTTTGTGAGGTCGGCCATGTCCCTCACTCCATTTTTGTTAATTCATTCGATTTTCATATACTTTTATTATTAATTTTTAATTATGTATACCGTCATGTTGCTGTTTCATTCGTTTCCCGACCCCTTGTCTGTCCTTGTGTTGTCTCCTCTTTATGCGTCCTACACGTATAATTAACAATAAAGTTTAAAAACGGCTATTTGAAGCTTGAAACCCATACCAATGTCATTCACTGTAAACATCATTATTTTTTTCAAATATAATATAATATATATATATATATATATATATATATATATATATATATAGTAGAAATTAAAGAAGGAAAATGCACACACTTTACATAGATTTAGTATATTTTTTAATATATTTTATATTGTGTTTGTCGACCGGTTTCGCTTTCGCTAATCATGACATTAGTATTATTTTAATCCCGTATTCGCTTAAGAAAAATGTTTTTTTCCATGTTGTGTGTGGAGTTTATAAGTAGAAAAATCTAAAGGGAGGTAATAAGGGAGGTAACTATTGATCGTTATTATTGTGGACAGGGGAGATAATTCAATTCTATATTCAAGAGATGAGGAATTATGTACATTATTTACATTTGACGGATATTTGTCCTCATTTTGTTTGCTTTTAACACAACGTTTTGGCTGATATACCCTCCAGCCTTCATCAGGTATCTTGGGGAAATTTCTCATTCCTAGGTATTTTTCGATGTTGCTGTTGTTATTATTATTATTATTATTATTATTATTATTATTGCCATTGCACAGCTTTTAACGCTGGAGATGTATTACAGTGTCAGCTGTTCACCACCAGTGAACTAAGGTAACACCTCTTATTTTTCGAGCACCTTCCGGAGTATTCGTGTGTTTACAAGCAGTGCTGTTTTCTGCAATTGCTCCACCCTTATTGCAGCTCATATTTATTCCACGTAGTTCTCGAGATTTTTGTTAAACTCAATATGGAAATCAATACTCAGCAAGAGCACCAAAATATGATTTTACAAAAGCAACATACCTAGTATCCTCCTCTACGGATGCGAATGTTGGAAAACAACCAAAAGTATTGAAAAGAAATTGGAGGTGTTTCAAAATAAATGTTTACGAAAAATTTTGAAGGTCGAATATGATCTCGAATAGCCAACTACACACCAAGGCTAACGTGAAACCAATAAGAGAAACTATTGAAAGAAAGAGGTGGAAATGGCTGGGTCGAGTTTGTCGCTATAAACCGTACTCAATTCTCAGGATCGCTTTGCAATGGGTTCCACAAGGTAAAAGAAGACGTGACCGACCAAAGGAAACGTGGCGGAAAACAATATCAAAAGATTTTAAAAGCAGAGGGTTAACAATGGAACAAGCTGTCAAGGACGCTTTCATTGCGCCTTGTGCCTCCATTGGCACAAGGCGCAATGACAACCGATTTAATGAATGAATGAATGAATGAATGACATGAATGAGCACACTCCCCACATCTTTTGTTTTCTGTTTCTTTCTCACAAAGTCAATGTGATTATTTTTATTTCCTTTATATTTTCTTTCCTTTCTTTTGTGTTTTATCACTGCTTTTCCTCTCTTATCATCTTTCATTTTCTGTATGTCCTCATTATGTCTTTCGCGTATGTAATAATTTCATGCCTTTTTTTTTTGTCTTAGTTTTTTACTTGTTTCCAGTACACGACTGCGGCCGTGCTAGAGCACCACTTTGAAGGATTTAGTCGAACAAATTAACCCCAGAGCTTATTTTTTTACAGCCTGCTACTTATTCTGTCGATGTCTTTTGCTGAACCGCTAAGTTAAGGAGACGTAAGAAACCGGTGTCGGTTGTCAAGTGGAGGTGGACAACAAGCACACACATAAAGACACACACACATAGGTTTATACATACATACATACATACATACATACATACATACATACATACATACATACATACATTCATATATATATATATATATATATATATATATATATATATATATAGGTTTATACATAGATATATATAATATATATATATATCCACCATCCTCTCTAATTCCCTTTTTCTCCTTCACCGTTTTCTCTCTCTCTCTCTCTCTCTCTCTCTCTCTCTCTCCCTCCCTCTTTCACTTTTCTTCCTCTCGTTGCTCATGCGTGACCAGTGTCCATCTTTCCTTTCCATACGTTGCCATCTTTCTTTCCAGCACCGACGTTCTAAGGACTGAACGTCTCCTATCTCTCTCTTCTATCTTTTCTCTTTTCAAAGAAAATATTTCTCTCAGAGTTCACTATTTTCCCCCTCGTTCAGGTCTAACGACCCTCCATGTTTGCTTTCGATCGGTTTCCCTGTATGTCTCCGCTGTCCTGTCTATGTTCCCAACTTTAACCCTCCATAAATCCATAATTTTATTTTGGTATTTATGGGAGCAACTATCTTTGAAGACTCATATTGTCGTTGATTGCTCGAAATGGGGAGTGGATAGACAGCCGACAATTGATGAAGGCTCGTTCTCTGCATTCTTTGTAATTAACTTATTTGTTTTCGTATTTCATGTTGTTTACTGTTGGTGACGTCCTGTACTCATATATACATATATATATATATATATATATATATATATATATATATATATATATATATATATATATATATATATATATATTATTATTATTATTATTATATGTATTTATTTTCTCCTAATTAATAAATAACTCAGACAAAATAAATTGGTTAATAGATACCAGGGTAGCAAAGATCACAAAATGACTGTGGTGTAACTCCTGTTTATGAGGTAGAAACTCCTTGTTATTTTGGGTACTTGAGTAAATTTATATATGTACATATATATATATATATATATATATATATATATATATATATATATATATATATATATATATATATATATATATATATATATAATTATAATGATATAGATTTAATCAAAAGATTAAATGTGGTACTTAAAATGTTTGAGGCACCAGAATTTGGTAGGGTAAAAATCAAAAACCAAATCAAGAGATTTGGTGAATAAAATTTGAAGAAAAGCAACAAAAATTCAATAGGTTATAGCAGTACGTACGTTTCGTACAAACTTCATTTATTCATGTAGTGAGAACACTACATAAAATGTGTAATGAAAATGTACTCCTCAGCTGCATAATGGAATTTTATTTTAGTAAGTCATTTTGTAGATGTGTGCAAAAAACGAGTAAGAGAAGAAAAAATGTCATCTTGACTGGGCTGCTATTCAACAGTCTAATGAATCAAACAAGAATTTAATTTCTATATAATCTAATTAGATGGATAGTAGTAATTTCAATTTAGAGGAAGGTAAATTAAGTAGTGATAAACAGTAGGTTAGGGGTAAATCAAGTATGAGGGAAAAAAAACATCCTTTACAACTATGCAGTATCTACGAACATCTATAAGAAATTTATAGATATCTTACAAAAAAATTTCTACCCTAACCATAGATATTATAAAATCTTCTCTCAACACACAATCCGTATCTCATACTCTACTCTCCCTAATATAGAATCTATTATCAATAAGTTAAATAGAAAGAACATTGAACTAGCTAGGACCCTTGAAAATAAAAATTGTCTTATTATTGATAACAATACAAATAACTACCAAACAATTAATAACACCAATACAACCAATAATAATGCACATGTTATGAACATAATAATACTTCAACTGTTAACGTAGTTGAGGAGATAAATCTTCCTAGCTCAAACAATATCGATTGCATATCCAGTAATATAACCAGCAATATTGATATAACTAATTCAGATACTTGTATATAATATATATATATAGCTAATAAGCCCCTTAATTGCAATTGTAGAATTAAAGCACACTGCCCGGTATCAGGCCGTTGTTTAACCCGTAATGTTGTCTATAAATGTACAGTAGCTACTCCAACTAATAATTACATTTATGTTGGTTGCACTATCAACCTTAAACAGCGATTATACAATCATTTTTCCTCATTTAGACTTAAACATAAAGCCAATAGCACATCATTATCTAATAAAATTTGGGAATTGAAGGAAAATGGTATCGATTTTAATCTTAAATGGAAAATCGTCAGGAGAGCGCAACCTTATAGAAATAATAGATATGGCTGTGGACTGTGTTCTATGGAAATTTATGAAATTTTTAAACTTAAGGATAATCCTGATCTCATTAACAATAGATCTGACCTTAGGGTTCTATGTGTACATTATTACTCTCGCACCTTTAAATATTTTAAAAAGTAAATATTTTAAAAAGTAAATCTTGCTAATAATTTATTATTCTAATTCCTCTCATTTCCCTGACTATTAACTACTTTATTTGAGTTATAACTTTTAAATATATATTTAGAATACATTTTAACCTTTCCCAACCCACTGATAATATTCCTACATTTCTCTAGGTAATTCTGAGTTTCTTCTATCACATTATTTTTTCAAAAACCTTAGCTTTAATTCTCTTAATTTAGTCCTGTTTTTCTAACTTTATTCCCCCCCCCCTTTTTTTCCTCCTCTTTCTTCCCCCACCTTTTCTCTAGTTGGGTGTACTCCAAGCGGCTGAGAATGAAGGTCCTCCACAGGAGTTGCAGGACCTCTCTTTTCCTAGTTCTGAATGTCCTCAGAATCCATCCAGCCACTCGCCTACACAGTGTTACCATCTTGGTAATATGCATATGGAATGTTGCATCATTGCTCTTGTGGATCCCCAGGTCACGAACCGACTCTGACTCTGGGATCGTATTACCTTCTGGTCCAGTGTATTCCGATTTTAGCTTGGTGTTGGACCGATAGTACAGTGTCTGAAATTTCATAGCATTGAACTGCTTAGAGTCGTTTCCCTTTTAGTTGAAAATATGCAAATAACCTCGGCCATTGTTGTTTTCTACTGTTTAGCTACTGGAAACATGGTCGGCAATAGTTTTACTGATGAAGGCTATTGAGCCAGAAACACGTGTCCACGACTGTCCTCTTATCTCCAGACTATATGCCTGATTCTTTCCTTAATGGAATGCCAGTTTTGTATAATTCTTGGATTTTGAAAGTATCTCCTCTTCTCAACTGGAGTTGATGATTATGATACATCCTCTGAGGTGCAGATAATTTTTATAAATCAAGAATTTAGGTTGTAAGTTATTTAACATGTGTGTGTGTGAGAGAGAGAGAGAGAGCGAGAGTGTGTGTGTGCGTGTGTGTATGCATGTTTGTGTGTATGTACGTGTGTGCGTGCGTATGTGTGCAGAGAGAGAAAGAGAAGATAAAGAGGGAAAGGAGAGAAAAGGCTTTTATGAAATATCTGAATAAAAAAGAGGAAATTTAGTATTTGTTCTAAGTATATTTTTGTATAAAATTAAAATCCAAGTATTCACAAGTATCAAAGTTAGTAACCTCATATGATATATTGTGATGTATGACTGATGAAATATTTTGTTTTATAATTTCGTCTTCTGTTTGACATTTCAATTACAGAAAAATACATCAATATTATATAGGTTTATGTAATTGTCATCAGAAAAGAGAGCTTAAACTGTGGCTTTACGTGACAAAGGACTCACGTTCAGGAAAATATCAACTCAGCCAGCTTATCTATTGGTTGCTGTTCAGAAAACTTTGAATGGATTTCACAAATAGTTGTACACAAGTCAGTTAACAGATCACGCATGCCTCGTGCCGCAACTCTTACAATTTTTCCTATGATTCATCGTCATGTGTTGCATCCGCATTTACATCTAGTAGCATGATACTAGTATAGTTGTCAGCAACAATAAACTGCAGCACTAAGACAATGAGATGTTGATTGGAGAGAGATTTCAATCTAATTGCAATACGGGTAGCGAAAAACAGAATAACACAATTATAGGAAAACATCGTGGAGTGGCTATAATTTTACAGGGATCATAAAAATTGGACTAAAATCAGGGTTAGTGAGTAAACACCGATTAAGCACATTAGAAGTAGCTGATGTTCCTTTCGTTCGTAGCTCATAAAACTCAAGACACAATCCTAGATATACATTTTCAAGAGTCAAGCAGTGTGAAACCATTGTTTTGCGGGGTGGGGGTTCGTTTCAGCAAACGGATGAACATGAATTTGGGTAATGATTCTAAGTGCAATCATAAACTCTAAAATCACCAAGGATACTGTGAAAAAGAAGTTGGTTTATAATCAGATGATCATCTAGAAATAGCTCAATATTCAACAAAACGCATGAAAAAAAGTATGGCTTAGCACTAATGATTTTATTCTATTGGGTAAGTGTCTAAGATGATCCCCTTAGCTGAATTTTATGCAAAATGCATAGGCTATATATATATATATATATATATATATATGATGAAGTAGAATGTTCTCTATGTGGCTCGTGTGTTCTCGTCTACGTTTGTTTGCAATGTCCTGTACCCAGATATGCACCTATACATACAGGTGGATGTCGGTATGCACATACCTGTACGTATATATGCATATACTCATTTACTTTTGTTTTTACATGATTGAACGCAGCGTCTCACAAAAATTGTAAGTAGTTCGTAAACTTATCCTCCGACGCTACTCTATCTCTTTCTCTTTCCTTTCTCCCCCCCCCTCGTTCTTCCTCTGTACTACTACGTATCTCGCCTTACCCCTCTTGTTCTTCCTCTGTACTACTACGTATCTCGCCTTACCCCTCTTGTTCTTCCTCTGTTACTACTACGTATCTCTTTTTTCCCCCTCGTATTTCCTCTTTTTCTTTTTTCCTCTCGTTGCTCACCATTCTTCTACTTCCTCCCTCTCTTTCTCCCTCTACCACTCTCTCTCTTCCCTTTACACCGGCATGGTCACATGCTTCCGGTCAATAATCCTTTCCTTCCTTGGCTTTCGCCAAGTAACACACGCCACCACTTTGTCTCTCTCGGTTCCGTGCCTCATCGCGTTCATACACACATAATTTTTCTCGTCTGGCCGTAAAGCCTTCTGTTTGTTTTCCTGTCTTGTTTTTTGTCCGCCACTACATTCCTCCATGGCTAGATTTAATTTGCGTATACAGATTTAATCTGCGATCCATGGGACGAGCCGTTTTAACGTTGCGTCCTGCCCGAAGCTCGTCGAAACGCCGGTGTTAAAACGTGGGTAGCTGATGAAGTAGAATGTTCTCTATGTGGCTCGTGTGTTCTCGT
>NC_142931.1:22056894-22064394 GCF_046866305.1 Octopus bimaculoides | reverse complement strand
CATACATAGGAAAAAAGAGATATATACACGTGAAAGAATATGGCCATCAGAACAAAGAAGAGAGTAGTGGAAGTTGTAGGGTACGATAGCTTAACGGTATGTTTATTGAATATTTGGTACTATTTGTGTTGCGGAAGAAAGTTAGCTTTAAGGAGAGAGAAAAAATTTCAAGTCGATAAGTTTTAACCTGGAGATTATGTGGAGGATTATACCAGGTAACTTCCGTATTACTATTTTCTTTTCTCGTAGAGCGCCGTTAGAAGTGTAGGTGTTGTTGTTAGTATTTGTAGTAGTATTAAACCTTGAAAAATTAGAGTTAACCAAATCCGTATAAGCTTGTTTTGTGGGTCTAGATCCCAAAATCTACACGCTGGTTTATCTACTTTCACTGGGTAGAGTCCCAGTGTGCCCTCCCAAATAAAATTACATTTCATTTTTGAGGTACCGATGAAGCTATAGAGTGATACACAAGAAGTTGATTATGAGAAAGAGCAAAAGAAACTGACACACTTTCTTCAAACCCAGTCTATGAGTGGCACAGTGAAGATTTGCAAGACATTCCAAAAATTTTCCATCTGAGATTCTTATGTGAATAGAAACACACACTTGGGTTAATGCATTGACAGTTAAACCAACATAACAATTCAACCACATATTTACAAAGATCGGGAACTCTCTTAACTCAAAAAGCCTTGTCGCTTTGTTAGCAACTAGCTTGAACTCTCTCAAGGAGGACTTGAATAAAAGTTAAAGAAAAATCATACATACATACATGGTGGAAGTCAATACTTAAACTTAGTAATTCCGTACAAATGTCCAGAGTCCAAGAAGTTCCAGGACGTGAATTTGTTTTTCGCAGATAAAGTGTTACACTGCTCTGAGCCCATTTTCTTTTTGTTAGCGCAATCAGCTATAAAACCACTGGAAGAACAGATGTTGTGACGACTAGCAATCAACTGCACTTCAGGGTTGTTTTTTTTTATACGGGATTACCTTCTCCTAGAATGAAGTTCTAACGAGAACAACAGATTCTTCATTCCCAGTGGTTCACATGCTAGTCAATCCATAGCTGGGACCCTAACAGGTGCTATTACTCCAGACCAGAATGGATCTAGGAACAATACTGGCTAAAAGATGGTTTCACACTCTTCAAAACTCTGGAACCTTCTACCAGGGCCCCACTACCGGATGAAGTTTAAAGTCATTCCCAAGATTTCATACCTACCTACCTACCTACATACATACATACATACATACATACATGCATGCATACATACATACATGCATGCATGCATACATACATACATACATACATACATACATACATACATACATACATACATACATGTAAGCATGTATATATGCATAGCTTTCGCAGATATATATCAACCAAGAATGCAACCATCGCCGAAAAAACCGCGAAACCGTTGCTCTTCGAATGAAGTTCTTGGTAATATTTGCTCTGCACTGAGTTACATACACTCTCTTGTTACTCTCGTTGTCAGTAAATGAGTGAGTCAGAGAATGGTCCGTTAGAAACCTGTAACCAACGTTGCTATTATTTATTGATCATTATATGAGATTAAAATAAATAAATAATATTTGTTTCACCAAGTGAGTAATACAACAGCCGTCAGCTTGAATATTCAGTATATATGGCCTGTTTAGTAATTGATTACACCCACTAACATTTATAGGATACTCAATCGACTGCAATTGATTAAATTCTGGCTTCATATTTTAGGTCAATAAACACGCTCTATCCAAGCTTATCTCATCGCTTATTCCATTTTCCAAATTGTATTTCTGTTGCTGTTGTGTATACGTCGTTTATAGGAAGAAAGTTGAAGAGGCAATAACCAAAAATTTGAGTATGATGTTACATGTTTTAATGAGCAGCAATGAAAATGAATTATAAGCAAATAGTCTTCGACAACAATTGAAACTGAAATAATTAGTGGAATTATTGATTTGAACTTTCAACAAATATTGTAGTGTATAAGTGTTAGTGCTCTTAGTTTGGAAATAAAAGTTCCTGGTTCAGATCCAGTCCGTTACTATGTACACTTCTAGGGATAAAAGACGCTTAATGACGATTGGGGATCAAATAGACTTCTAAAGATAACTATAAATATTGATGTGTAATATTGGCATAAGGCTACATATTGTTGAGAAAGTTAATTGCTTATCGGCTCTTGTATATAATTGGTACTTTATTTTATTAAGCCTGATAGGATGAAAAGTTCACCTCAATGGGATTTAAACTCAGAACACAAATATTTCAAGGACTTTTTCCGAAGTTCTAACAATTTTATCGATCCACTACCTTTGTTGGTTTCTTTTATTTAGGAACAACACGATATAGGTGTAAATATGATATGATGTTTCATCTGTGAAGATGAGATAAATAGCCTGAATCATTACAAGTATATTTGTTATGTCTCAAGCTACTGCTATCTAGCACCTTCGGATGATCTCTACTCGACTGCTACCCAAGAGATACTCAACAGTCATTCAACAGCTACTCAACTTCTACCACGGCTAGACTACCTTTATTTATATGTCTTGGGTGATCCTACTTCTTCGCTTGGGGGCGTCGACACAACAATATTCATATTAAGTTATTGTAATTCTTTTGGAATATTTTGGATTTCTTAAGGGGACGGGATAGTAGAATTTTTACCGGGTCGGACAAAATGCCTAGCGGCCTTTTCTTCCGACTTCAAGTTCTGAATCCAAATTCCGCCGAGGTCAATTTTGCCTTTCATCTTTTCGGAGTCGATAAAATAAGTACTAATTGAGAACTGGGGTTAATGTAATCGACTTAACCAACTGCCAGAAATTGTTGACCTTGAGCCAAAATTTGAAAGCAATATTTCTTTTGGTTTTCAGTTTATTAATTTGAATTGGTTTGAAAATTGAGATTTAAAAGCTTTCTTGTCAATGATATCATCTGATGCGCACCATTTTCTCAAGATAATTTCTTACTTTTTGTTTTTAATATGTTACTGCTTATTTTCCAAAATTACAGAGAGGCTAGTGGAATAAGAATAGTTTTAAAAAAAGGAGTAGAGATAAAAGAATAGATTTTCTATGCTTATTTATTCTACACTTTAAATGTAGGAAATTGAAGATACAATCGGACACCGAACTATATGTTTTAATGTATCTAATATGGTACTTTATTATCTTAGATTCAAGTAAAACTCGAATCGACTTTGTCTTTCATTCCTCAAGGGGTCGAAGAAATAATTATTAGAAACAGCAGCGCGGATTCGAATGATTATGTATTCTTAGCAATTTAGCGAAAACCATTGGTTCGAAACAAATCAATATTTGCCATAATAAACTTTCAGTTGACCTTTTACTGAAAAACATTTAAAGTTTTTCTATTTCCTGCTGCAAATTTCACCAACAATGAAAGGAAAACGTTTCAAAATTATTGACTTTGTAAATGTTTTGTGTCAAATTGTGAAATGGAGTCGAGTCTCAAATGTTAACTGGATCAAATACAGATCTTTTGAGTTAGGAGTGATTAATTTGCATTCATTTAGTGACACTGGAAATTACTCTTGGATGAATGAATTTATTAGTCATTTTACCATTGTCGCACTGTAATTTTTCACAGTTGTGTATGTGAGCGATGTAGTGGTGTGATCAAAGTGTGTGCTGCCCGCGACAGCCCTTGAGTTTGCCGCCCTCGGACCCTCGGGTCCCTGAGCCGATACAGGTTTGTACAACAGCCCCGAAAGTGCCGCCCTCATAAAAGCATAGATTGAGACGGACCGTCGCCCAGGGTGAATCGTCCGCCACCAACAGCTACACTACTGGAGCAATTCGTTTAACACTTGATGAACTGTGCGTTTTTGTTTTTATGTAGGTCAATCAACCTGGAAATCAGCATTGTAAACTAGGAAATCCTTAGATCTCTAGATTACTCATGGCTTATTTTAATAGGTTCCATCAACTCGCATTACTTATTCTGGTAACAAAGTAGGAACTGTTGGCCTTTCTATCTCCTGTCGATCTGCCTTCTTTTGACTCCTGCTTTAACATTAAGCACTATAGGCAGATGAGTTCGGTTAGGAGGAATCAAACCAAGTTCGAATTCATAAGTAAATATTGTATGTGAGGAATAGTTCAGATACCTATACTCTTAATATCTCATCTTAAATATTTAACAGAAACTGTTGGTTTTTGACTATTTTGTCAGGAAGCTACACACACACATACATACACACACACACACACGCACACAACTACATGAGCTGACATTCAACGAAGTAGGAAGAGAATCTTATTTACATTTTTTTAACATTTAAACTGGAGAAGAGTGCGGAATCCTCAATACTTCAGCAGTGCATTACCACATAAAGTACCACCACAAATTATTGGATTGCCAGACAAATTCTTTTCTGCAACTTAGCTTTAGCTCTTCGCTCCCTATGGAGTATAACCCTCGACGACTTTTCTTTACTATTCTTTACTCTGGGATGTCTCCCTGGGCAGAAGGCCTTTCTCTCTTAAGGTAAGGTTGGTTTTGAATTGTCGTCGATATTTCTGTAACGTTGCATTTTTCTAGGTATAGATGTTGCCCCTAAGCACTCCCAGAGGTAGTCGATGTTACTCTGGCCTCTACCCTTTGACCTATTCAAGGGAAATTCCGTTCGGAACTTGAACTCTGCTGACATAGATCTGAGGGTCATTGAGGCGCACAAGTTCCGACATTTTACCACAAATACAGACCTTGAGGTGAAATTCTCTTACTGTCACGGTATAAAAGTCATTTCACCGGGAGCTTCAACTGTCTTTGCCTGATGTTTCCAATGTTACCATTAAAAAAGTTATGTGCCTTACACTGACGCTTAGACCACATTGCATCCTTATCCCGCGTCGTGGCATTCTGAAATGCTGCTGTCAGCGAAAGTGTCGGTGATAGTAGCGTCCATGACCAATGAGCATCCTGAGACAAATCGAAAAAGCTCATACCGTCCGCTGTCCAGTTAGGTGGGCATTATATCGCAAATATGCACGCAAAAATTAAGGATTGCTTGATTATTGCTTATATCAGCGTGTGAGATGTATCATCCAGCTCTGAAAAGGCACGACAGCGCATGATATCTTTTTAGATCATTCCCTTGACTACACTGATACTTTAATGCATTCTGTATTAGATCGAGCTCACATGAGCAAGGTTGGCTAACTCGGAAAGCAAAGTTGTCTAACCTAATATCAATCCAGGATATTGTGAAGTAATCAGGCACCATTCATATGATTCGCATGCGGCAACCATTCATATAAGAGTTGATTTTAGGCGGCTGCAAACAGGCATTCCGTATATCTTTCAACAGCTGTCTCATATATGTGGATTTATGTATCTGTAAAGTTCGTATGCATATTTGTACATCGAATAATAAATGGTGACAAACTCACACATACACACACACACGTGCACGCATTCGTGTACACACGCACATTTGGCCCCTAACAGATAACGCCGTGAGAACGTTGGGTCAAATGCCCTAGCGGGGTTTTGTCTGGATCCCATAAATTAATTGTGACTTTTTCTCCTATAACTTGTTTTCCTAGCCGAAATTGTGACTTTATTACTGTGACTTTTTTTCTTGTGGCTTTATTACCGGTCACCCTAGATTCATCCCACCAACCTCGGAAGCCCAGAAAAAATAATGGCTGACGTGCACTGCTCTTCCCTCCTTGACTAAGTGATAAAGAAAAAGGGTCAAATACCGTCGAGGTCAACTTTGCCTTTCATCCATCCAGAGTCGATGAAAAAAAGTATCAAGCAATCACAGAGGTCGGTTTAATCGATTGCCGATCTGCGCTGACATTTATTGAACCGGTATGGGTCTGATGAGTCCAAATCCTCACACAGCTGTAGGGGATCCGACAACAAATGAAGTGAGGTACTGGCTGGAATATGCCTCCATCTTGTCAATACTTTTCTCTCTATAACACCTTGTATGCATGTCAACACATGCGCACACAAACACACACTCACAAACACACACACAAACAAACACACACACACATACACACATTCTCTCATACACACATTCTCTCATACACATTTTCTATTTTTTTATACATGTTTACATTTTCTCTAAAAGTGGACCAATTAACAAAGATAAGGAAAAAGAAGCTATCTACAATGATATATAATTAGATAACTTAAGACAATATGCTTATCGAATGAAACAAAAATAGGAACTAACCAACGTTGGAAAAAAACCCAATAGAATTCTCTGTCAGTAGGAAGGTTGGGTAGTTACAAAATGTTAGTTATAAAAACAGCAGTATACTTGACAAATTAACATGACATATTCAAGTTAAAACATGTCTCACACGTGATCCCTTTCTTCCAGGAGACAAAATAAATGCAATTTTAAACTAACTAAATATCGAACACATTTTGCAAGTACACAAACACACCGCTCTCTGAACACACACCCTTTTGTACTCACTGTGAGTCAAATGAGAATTAATCTAATCTAATTTATAGTTTTCTTATATATCATAGATTATAAGTAGAAATATTTCTGATAAAAATATGTGTTTTTCTTTTGACTTATCCTGTAACTAGATGTCATATCTGCGATTTAGACTTGTGCAGTCTCGTAGATACGAGTTCAATGACCTTTGCTGGTCTTATGAGATTATTGAGTTTGAAGAAGTGGTTGATATTAATTGTAAGTTGACGAGTGAAAAGGGGAAAAAAGATGAGCCGAAAGGGAATTTCAGCTGGCTAACCTTCTAGAGAGGGTTGGAAAGGGACACAGTGTGAGAGGTAACAAGTGGAGGAGAAAAGAATGTGTTGGGTGAGATTGAGTAGAGGTTATATGCAATTAACAAGAAACTTGAGGAACTGAGGCCGCTATAGAAGCGGTAGAAACGGTAAGTGGAAGAGATAATGCGTCAATGAATAAGAGGTTTAAGTTTATTGGTGGGTGAGATTTGGGGAACCAGTTAAATGACGTTCTCTTGAATACGTCTTATGACGTTTGTGTGTTGCAGCAGCACCATGTTAGATATGAAATAGGGGAAGTATTATTTGAGAATTGTAGGAACTTCGGAATGAGATTCACAAGAAGATAACGAACAATCAGATGATACATAGATTGGACGCATAGAACGAGGAGTTGAAATAGGAGATTCTTATGCCAGATTTAGTAAAATGCCTTAATATCAACTACAAGAGCATTGTTTCTGAAAGTTTCTCGAAATTTTCAAAAGACATAAACCACATCAAAAATTGATAGCTGTTTACTTAATAACTTGGCGTTTCTTGATTATAAGCATTTTTCAAAGAATTCATTGGCCTCATTTGCTTTAGAGATGTTTGGAGAATGTTGGTTGTGACATTCTTAGAATATTTATAATTAAAAATCAATGTACAGGGTGTCCACAAAGTCTGGCTACATGGAGTAAATAAAATTATAACATAAACAATTAAATATAAGAAATAATAATTTCTTTAAGTAT
>NC_142931.1:22016894-22051894 GCF_046866305.1 Octopus bimaculoides | reverse complement strand
ACAGCAAGAGACTGACTCGGCCAAAATAAAAATATTCATTACAAAAATTATTTTATAAATAATTACATAAATAAAGTATCTATATAAATGAATAAGATTCAGCAGTTGCTGGATCATATTTGCTTAGGTGATTATGTTATTTATGTAAATATTTTATAAAATATTACGATGTACTTGCATAGTAAGTGACGTGATCTGAGCTCGTGTGCTGAAACAGAAACAATTGCAGCGTGGAAGGTGTTTATAAGCCATTTATAAACACACAAAAATAACGTTATATTCACTTCAACATTTAAACTTAATATGTCAAAATAGTTTGATAAATTAAATTTAAATGTTGAAGTGAATCTAAGACATTTTTTTTTGTGTGTGTGTGTTTTTAAATGGCTTCCACGCTGCAATTGTTTTATAAAATAATTTATGTAATATTATGATATGTAAAACTCAGTAACTAACAGCTGTTACCACTGCACAGAAGAAATTGTTCTGTTCTGTAGTTAAAGCCTGTTCATTCCATCTTCTTGGTACATACATACATACATACATACATACACACACTCACGTGCGTGTGTGTGTGTGTGTGTGTGTGTACGAGGTGTGCTGAAAAGTCGCTAGCTTTGTGCAAAAGAAAATACAAGACGATGAGTTAATTATGATTTTATTCAACATATTCCTCTCTCGGATTCACACTTATTTCAGTTCTTCTAAGCCCTGTAAAAGAACTCGTAAGGTTGGGCCTCCAGTCAGGCCTTTTGTGATGCCCTTAAAGCCAGGAACTTTTCAGTACTCACTCTCGTAGTGTGTACACACACACGCACACACATGCATATATATATATATATATATATATATATATATATATATATGTGTGTGTGTGTGTGTGTGTGTGTGTGTGTGTGTGTGTGTGTGTGTGTGTGTACTCTCTTTACTCTTTTACTCTTTTACTTGTTTCAGTCATTTGACTGCGGCCATGCTGGAGCACCGCCTTTAGTCGAGCAAATCGACACCAGGACTTATTCTTTGGAAGCCTAGTACTTATTCTATCGGTCTCTTTTGCCGAACCGCTAAGTTACGGGGACGTAAACACACCACCATCGGTTGTCAAGCGATGTTGGGGGACAAACACAGACACACAAACATATACACACACATACATACATATATATATATATATATATATATATATATATATATATATATATATATATATATATATATATATATATATATATATACATATATACGATGGACTTCTTTCAGTTTCCGTCTACCAAATCCACTCACAAGGCTTTGGTCGGCCCGAGGCTATAGTAGAAGACACTTGCCCAAGGTGCCACGCAGTGGGACTGATCCCTGAACCATGTGGTTGGTAAGCAAGCTACTTACCACGCAGCCACATGTATATATGTATGTATGTATGTTACAGAATTTATCTTATCTATGAAGCTTTAGATCATTTAAATTTGGGAATAATTTCAATATATTCATATCTATTTTCGCTTAACGTTCATATTCTGCCAACAGACAGACTTGCATATACATGCGCATACATGCACAGACGGTCAAACACACTCATACATACACTGATACATACACGAACATTCGTATTCTTCAGAGATAGAAATCTAACTGCGTAGGTGCCAAATCTTCTAAACTGCCCTCCTTCCTCTTCTCCCTCCCTCCCTCTCATCTTCTGTTTCCCTTCTCATTATTCTTCACCTCTTCACCTGATTCTTTCTCTTCTTTTGCTATCTTCAATGTCTAGCACACATTTTGCCCATCTGCCATTCGACGTCACCAGCTCGCTCTCTCTCTCTCTCTCTCTCTCTCTCTCTCTCTTCTTTCCTTCTCTTTATATCTACCTTTCTCTCCAATAATAATAATGATAATAATAATAATAATAATAATAATAATAATAATTATTATTATTATTATTATTATTATTATCATTATCATTATTATTATTATTATTATTATTGTTGTTGTTGTTGTTGTTGTTATTATTATTATTGTTGTTGTTATTATTATTATTGTTGTTGTTGTTGTTATTATTATTATTATTATCATTATTATTATTATTATGTCCTTCCACATTTTCAAATTTTAAATCCTAGAAGTTCATATAACGTTTACCATTCTTTCGCTTTTATTTCTCTCCCCACCCCCTTTCATCTTAGCCTTCGTTCTCTCCGCTTCCTCTAAATGCCACCTTCTCTATTTTCTATCCTTTTTTTCCTCTCTCTTCTGTCCCCCAATTTATAAACTCCTCTCTCTCTCTTTTCTCTCTTACTCTCTTTCTCTCTCTTTCTTTGTCTCTATTGCCCCCTCTCTCTTTCTCTCCTCTGTCTCTGTTTCGCTCTCACCCTCCCATTCGTTCTCACTTCTCCTTTTCTTGGATCTGGTCAGTACCTCCTACACCACAATTATTTTTCCTTGAGTTCACAAACACACATACACACACACAAACTAATGTATACATGCAAACCTGGACGTGCACAGACATATATAGACACAAAAACACACGGACCTACACATTAATACAAGCTTCCCCATCTTTCTCTCTCTCTCTCACTCTCTCTCTCTCTCTCTCTCACACACACACACACACACACACCTGTATGGGTATGTCTGTATTTTGACTTTCTATATTTCTACCTGTCTATCTGGTTGTTTCTCTCTCTGTCTCGCGGTCTCTCGTTCTCTCTCTCTTTCTCTCTCTCTCTCTCTCTTTCTCTCTCTCTCTCTCTGTATATGTATGTAAGTATGTTTGTACGTATGTTATGTATATATATATATATATATATATATATATATAACACACACACACATATATATATATATATATAACACACACATACGAACATATTTACATACATATATACACACACATATGTCTTATTTTCTCTGTATATATTCTACTGATGTATATGTGTGTGTGTGTGTGTGTGTGTGTGTGTGTGTGTGTGTGTGTGTGTGTGTGTGTGTGTGTGTGTGTGTGTGTGTGTGTGTGTGATTGTTTGTTTTATTGAAATCTATAGAGTCAGGTCTGCTGTCCGAAGACAGCTTCCACCTTTCTTCCCAATCATCTCATTGACCATGAAAAAAGGTCATAATACTGCGCTTTCCGTTCTTAGACGGTGTGGTGGTGGGGGGGGGGGATCTATTATTTTGTTAGTATCCACATGTGTCAAGGTGTTACGTTTCCAAAACTGCCTTATGTACGGAACGAAATTGATGATATAATCAAAATTTTTAACATAATTAAACAATATGACATATAATACTTAACTATGGAACAAAAATCAGACATAATCGAAAAATTTAACATGACATGTCCGAATGTCACAATTTCAATTATCTTAACTATTGAAAGAAATATAAGAAACAATAAAAAAATCTTTAACATAACGAAATAATATTATGGAGACCCATAAAATTCCTGCATCAAAATATAACACGTAGTATTTCCACCAGTCTTGCTAGTAAAGATAAATACAAATGTATGTACGTACGTACGTACGTGTGTGTATATCTACTTTTTAACCCCGTGAAAACATCTTTTCCGGTTGGTTATCAACACATAATCTGTGTCCGAGACATACTGTAAGGGGGTTTACTAATTCCTTCTAACCGTTAGCAGTAGCAGCAGACCAATAGATTTTGGGTGATTTCCCGTCTTCAGTTCATCGATAGCCAGTTGGAAAAGATGTTCTCCTGGGGTTACAAAGTAGCAACATAGTCCTATGCAGGACTGCCACGTTATGTTGGCAAATAAAGTTTACAACATAGTACTGTTACTACATAGATCTCATTCAAAGATTGAAAACTAGTATAAGTAGTTAAGCCTGTACCCGGTCATAGAGTGGCCAATGGCTTCGCATCCACAAAGGCCTTAGCCCCGTGGACGTCTCATCAGGCTCAGAAGCTGAAGACAAATGTAACTCTTCGCCGCTGGGAGGCAGGAATCTGTTACGGTCATTTGGTCAGTTAATCACCAAAGAATAAATAGTGTAGGGTCAGTCTTCGATTTTAGAGTCAGACGAGATGTTCACGGGGCTAAGGCCTTTGTGGAAGCAAAACCATTAGTCACTCTATGACCGAAAATAGACTTAACTACTTATAAATACATTAATGCTCTATGCTTAATAGTGTGCCTCTTTTTCGAATGTATGATACATTGACGATATATATATATATATGTGTGTGTGTGTGTGTGTGTGTGTGTGTGTGTGTGTGTGTGTGTGTGTGTATAAAGAAAACAAAAACTGGAACAAGAACGTAACAGGCGACAACAAAACATCTGGATGGTTAGAAGATACAAAAAAGGACAGGAAAAAACAAGGACGAGTCATTCTTAGTTTTCTATCCTCAGTCGAGTTCCAGATTTTCTCGGCAGTTTCGGCCGGTTACACTAGTTACTGCTCCAATCTGGCCGGCTCCAAGAAAATCTAAACTACTCATGTAATCATTGCTTATTTTGTCAGACTAAAATATTCTCTCGAAAGGCGTAGTTTGGTCTCGTAAACAAGTTCAAAACTCCAATATCTTCCCTGTCAGCAAATTGGATGCCCAGAATAACCACACAACTATGCTTTCATTCTGGTGATCTTGATGTGTTTCGAATACATGTCTGATATCTGTTTAGGACAGTGGTTCTCAACCATTTTTGCCTATAGACCCCCTTCACTCATATTTTAGCCCTCCTGAACCTCCACAGATTATAATAAATTATAAATAATATAAATTATAATAAATTATAAAAAATATGGTTGAAAGGGGATAAAGAAAAAGTTAATACTATATAAAATGGCGCAATTAAAAACAAAAAATGAAATAAGGTTGCTTTGTTGCAGGAGGTTGTAGTGGCAGTCAATTGGAGAAGGGCGTTGTGTTTAGTCCAAAGGGGATAGTTGTTCGTGGATTAAAAATATAACGCTGTTCCAGGCAGAGTCGCGAGTGTGTAGATCTGTGGTACAGAGCGAGGCCAAACACAGTGATTTTAGAGATATATATTGCGCAGCAACAAACTAAGTATAGCAAAAAGCTTTTTCATTGAATTTCCGTTAGTCATTAAACCTTTTAGCAAACAGCTGACTTACGACGCAGTGCATAAGATACAAATGAAGAAATACTCCGTTTTTAATCATGCAACAAGATTCGAAAGTTAATGAAAAGCCGTCGCTAAACGAAGCTTATAGCACTCAAAATAAATGTCGCTACATATATATATATGTATGTTTATATATGTGTACGTGCTCTCTCTTCCCATGTGTGTGTGAGAGAGAGAGAGGGAGAGAGAGAGAGAGAGAGAGAGAGAGAGAGAGAGAGAGAGAGAGAGAATTTGTGTGTGCACGCGTGCGTGTGGAGTTCAAAACTGTACAAAGAAAAACAAAAAATAACGGAAGACAGAGACAAGTAAGGGAACAGCAAATAAGTTGCATTAATTTGACGCTCAAGAAAAATTGAAGATTCTTTGACGTTTCGAGTCTACTCTCTTCTACAAAAAGAACAGACGAGAGAAAACAGGTGGAGAGAGGGGGGCGGAAACAGATAGGAAAGAAACGGGTCTGGATTGCCGGTTACAAATACATACATACACACACACACACACACACACACACACACACACACACACACACACACACACACATATATATATATATATATATAATTTTATTTAAAAGAGTTCCAACTCTGTTTTTTATGTTTTATTTATATTCTTGTAAAGTTAATGTGGGATATAGAATATGGAATATATAATATATAATATAATATAAAATAAAATAAATGGTAAAATTAAATGAAGTATTGAATATCTTATTGAATATATGAAATATTGAGTATTCAATACAGAGAATTGAATATATAAAGGCTAATACGTATTTTCATGCCTATTGGCATTCATCAGGCCTCGTCTGACAGACTGTAACTTTGCAAGAATATAAATAAAGCATAAAAAACAAACAGAGTTGGAACTCTTTTAAATAAAATAATATATTCCTCTATACACGATCACACAAAACTCTTTGTTTGTATTTATTTTTATTCACACACACACACATATATATATATATATATATATATGAGGAGGAGGAGGAGGAGGAGGAGGAGGGGGGAGATAGGGAGGAGGAGGGGGAGGGGGGTGTATATAGGCTCGACTGCCGGCTGCGAAGCATCCCTTATATTCCCATCTCATGGCATTCACCTTTTACGTTCATCTCCTATGTTCCTGCCTCTAGGCTTTCACTCTACACACGCCAGCTCAACTTGATTCGTCTTTATTGGTCGAAAGATACCTGTTGTTATTTTCCTGTTGTTTGTATTTGTAATTGTGTAACATATTCTCTGCATTTTTGTCTTTGTTGTCGTACACATTCGCTTGCTTTCTCCCCCAAAATTTAATGCTATTAGCTTAGATTGGGGGGGGGGCAACCAGATTTGAATAGTCTCAAGTGTAACCAGCTGAAACTGTAAGGATGCAACAAAATCTCAAATCACACCTCATGGTCTTAAGTCATGGTTGTGCTGGATCAAAGCAACAACCATGCGCCTAACAGTACACCCTTTCACATTGCACCTCCTCACATTGTATCACAAAGATAAAGCACAGCACATTCAGGCCAACGAGATAAAGGTAACCCCTGCAGCTCATAGGGCGAGCAACCCGGTTGCCATGACCAATAAGTGAACGAGATCACATTTCCTTAAATGGGTCACCAGTCCGTCGCAGAGTTAGCCATTTACAGATGAGTAGACTGTAGCAACGTGAAATGATGTTTTGCTCAAGAACACAATGTACCAGCCGGTCTGGGAATCGAAACCAGGATCTTGTGATTGTGAGTACAACGCTTTAACTATTAGGCCAACACAGCCAACGACCGACAAAATAATAATATCGAAATCGTCTTCAAATCACACCTTATACTGTCCTAGATATTCTTTAACTTGTTTCAGTCATTTGGCTGCGGCCATGCTGGAGCACCGCATTTAGTCGAAGAAATCGACCCCAAGACTTATTCTCTGTAAGCCTAGTACTTATTCTATCGGCCTCTTTTGCCGAACCGCTACGTTAGGGGGACGTAAACACACCAACATCGGTTGTCAAGCGATGGTAGGGGACAAACTCAGGCACACGCACAGACATACACACACACTCTCTCTCACACACACTCTCTCTCACACACACTCTCACACACACATACACACACACATACACAAATACATATATATATGTAACATATACATATATATATATATATATATATATATATATATATATATATATATATATATATATATATATATGACAGGCTTCTTTCAGTTTCCGTCTACCAAATCCACTCACAAGTCTTTGGACGTCCCGAGTAGAAGACACTTGCCCAAGGTGCCACGCAGTGGGACTGAACCCGGAACCATGTGATGGGAAAGCAAGCTTTTTACCATACAGCCACGCCTACGCCTATGTCATGCAAAAAAAAAAAAAAAAAAAAAAATGTAGAAATAAAACAGGAGGGTCGCGAAGGAATGCATTTGATAAATCCATGCCGATTCGTTACGTAAACAAAGGAGTTGACATCACTACAACCTATCCTCTCATTTGCACGTCTTCACCTATTTCCCTGTCATTCCTTACGTATGACTGTACGTCTCCGTCTGTCACTCTCTCTTTCTCTCTATCTATATCTGTCTATCTTCTTCCCTCTTTTCGTCAACCCTCCGCCAATCATAAATCACAATGACCACCCTGACAACCAATTCAGTTACTCGTTTACTTCCTCGTATTCTCTCACATTCTTTTCTACCCCCACATATTTCTCTTTTTGTCACTGTGCTTATATCTACAGCAATCCCTTGACTATTGCGGTTGTTACGTTCCATCCCCTACCCAGGTTTCGTAGGTGAAAATCCGCGAAGTAGAAACAGTACTGTACTATATATATTTTTTATTATCATTTTTATAATTTGTATATATTTATTTTATTACAAATGCAAAATAACACCACGGAGAAATCGACGTAAGCTTAAATAATAAACCGCGATAGGTGCGTCGCGATATGGCACAAGATTACTGTGATTCCTTCTCTCAGCATTTACACACACACACACAAACAAACAAACAAATGTATGAGTATCAATATGTGCCTAACCCTCCGGTGGTGCGATGGGGTGTCTCATACCCTATGTGACGTTTTTATATGAGTATTCTACATCTGGTAGCAGTGATAGTGCTATCTTTCCGTGTAATTTCTTGGCACACTCCACTGAGTTCATGCACAACTCCACTCAGTTACTTGCTAAGTGATGAGAAGTGGGCACACGTGGTATTTGTGTCTGGGGTTGTGCACATCCCACCATATCATTCACTGTATTCTTTATTGACAGGTACATTTTTGTTTCCTTTTCTTTATTATTGTTTATTTCACTTGTTTATTTTTATATTTGAAAGGCTGATAGTTTCTCGTATAAAATTATATATTATTGTCAAGGAGTGGCTGTGTGGTAAGTAGCTTGCTTACCAACCACATGGTTCCGGGTTCAGTCCCACTGCGTGGCACCTTGGGCAAGTGTCTTCTACTATAGCCTCGGACCGACCAATGCCTTGTGAGTGGATTTGGTAGACAGAAACTGAAAGAAGCCCGTCGTATATATGTACATATATATATATATATGTATGTGTGTGTATATGTCTGTGTTTGTCCCCCAACATCGCTTGACAACCGATGGTGGTGTGTTTACGTCCCCGTAACATAGCGGTTCGGCAAAAGAGACCGATAGAATAAGTACTAGGCTTCCAAAGAATAAGTCCTGGGGTCGATTTGCTCGACTAAAGGCGGTGCTCCAGCATGGCCACAGTCAAATGACTGAAACAAGTAAAAGAGTAAAAGAGTAACTGACCAACTTTTTTTTTGTTATTAGATGGTCCTGAATGCCATGAAAATGAGGAATCTTTCCTCTCAGATTCGCAACGGACTACGAAAGACAAATGGAGAAATTGAGAGATATGGTTGAGAGAGAATTAGACATAGAAGAATCGGGATCATTTCTTGATGAAGAACCAGATGAAGAGGAATCTGAAGAGGAAGAAGAGAATATAGCTGAGGAAGAAGCAACAGACGAAGAAATGACATGAAGAGGGAGGAACTGAAGCAGATGGCATGTTGCAGACATCACTAGATGATCCTTCAGAAGAAACAGATGAAGCTAATGGCGAAGATGAACAGCAAGCTACCAGGAACACAGAAAAACAGTTTATAGGCAAAAATTATAAAACTCTCTGGAAAGAAGTTCTCCCAAGTCTTCCACAATGTACACGCGCACACAATGTATACCAGGATTCACCAGGACCAAATGGAGCAGCGAAACATGTGTATACTGCAGAGGACTGCTGGTCTTTGTTTCTCACACAAGAACTTCTGAATGAATTAGTAGCTTGCATTAATATCTACATTGACAGTAAACAAGGAAAATATAAAAATAAGTCAAAAGAGAGACATACTAATGAAAGGGAGATGAAAGCTGCAATAGGATTGTTTTATCTGTTAGGAGTTTTTTTGTAGAGGTAACCGAATGAATAAGGAAGATGTTTGGGCAGCCGATGGTACAGGAATTGAAATTTTTCCGTAGTTCTCTATAGTCCAGATTCAATCAATGTAGAACTCTTTATACATGTGCGCATCACGTGTTTGTGATTGTTTTTCCCCGCTTGGCAGTTTGTTTACTTCTATGTAATTTAGTGGTTCGGCAAAAAGGTTCCGATAGAATAAGTACCAGGCTTTAAAAAAATAAGGACAAAACCCGCTCGAAGCAGTACACCAGCATGGCCGCAGTCAACGATTGAAACCATTTAAAGAATAAACGAATAGAAGAATATATATATATATATATATATATATATTGATTGCGGCCATGCTGGAGCACCACTTATAGTCGAAGAAATCGACCCCAGGACTTATTCTTTGCAAGCCTAGTAGTTATTTTATCGTTCTCTTAGTTACGGGGCGTAAACACACCAACATCGGTTGTCAAGCGATGGTGGGGGACAAGCACAGACACACAAAAATACAGACACAGAAATACATACATACATGTATAACTACAAAGATAATCTGAAACTCGACTGACGAAAGAAAACTCCGAATGACCCGCCCTTGATTTTTCTTGTCCCTTTTGCATCATCTAACTGTCTGGATGTTTTGTTGTAGCCTGTTGCGTTCTTGTCCCATTTTTTTGTATTCTCATATATATATATATATATATATATATATATATATATATATATATATATATATATATATATATATATATATATATATATATATATATTGCTCCCTTCTGTTGTCCTGGCTTCTACTTCACTGCTATACACTTTTGTCTCTTCCTCCTTGTTCCACTTCCTCCCTCTACCATCCTCTCTGCTCACGTGTGACCTGTGGTCAACTCTCTTTTCACTCCAGCCACTGTGAAGGCAAGACGAACTGCTAGCGTTCTACATCAGATTCGTGTTTGGCCGTACGGCTTTTTAATGTTGTTTTCACTGTCCAATTTTTCCTGTCTTGGTTTGTGTTTGCCACCTTGGAATCCTCTGTTTAGTGGGTTGATCCACTACTCAGGAAGAGACTATTCTAGAGTACGGTCTGCATTATCTTCGAAACGTCGAGTTAGAATAGAGGCAGCTGACGAAGGATTTATTCCAAGTGGCTATCTGTTTTCCTATGTGTTCGTTCCGTTGTCTGTAGTTCATTGTTCTAACGTCCTGTACCCTGATATGCATCTATATACACATGTAGATGTAAGTATGTACATATGTGTGTATACATGCATATATATTCTTTGTATTTTATATATCTATATATATATATATATATATATATATATACAACAGGCTTCTTTCAGTTTCCGTCTACCAAATCCACTCACAAGGCTTTGGTCGGCCCGAGGCTATAGTAGAAGACGCTTACCCAAGGTGCCACGCAATGGGACTGAACCCGGAACCATGTGGTTGGTAAGCAAGCTATTTACCACACAGCCCTCCTTCTGTATGTATGTATATATATATATATAAATATATACGCGTGTGTGTGTGTGTGTGTGTGTGTGTGTGTGTGTGTGTATACATATATCACACATTGTTTGTCTTTTCTTTCCTATTATCTGCCTTCCATTTCTATGTCTGCCATACAAATCGCCACGTCCACCATTACAATACAACCATTCACTTAACTATTCACATATTTTTCTCCTACTCCAAATAGCCTGTCTTTCTTTGTCTGTCTTTCTGTCTGCCTCTCCGTGTGTGTCTGCGTGTGTATGTGTATATGTTTATGTATGTATATATGCACATACATGTGTATCTACGCACACACACAAACACACACACATTCACACAAAGGCACCCACACACTCAACCACCCATACACACACACGTATACACAGTGTTTGTCTAGTCACGTCGCCTATAAGTAGATACATGCAACCACTGCGATGACCACCACTATCACTACAACCCATTCTCTCTTTTGCTCCCCCTTTTGTATCTTGCCTCTCCCTCTCTCTCTCTTTCCCCCTCTCTCTCTGTCGCTCGTTCCTTGTGCACCTCTCATTCTCTTATACACGACCCACACACCACTACGACGACCACCAAGAATATATTCCCCTACATTACCATCATCAGTACTATAACGCCCACTTACCACCATACCACCGCTATCACATTCACCAATACCATCCCAGTGTCACTATCATACACCCAGACATACCATCCTGGGTGTACGATGGTTGTTCGTGGGTACTGATTAACACCCACGACTAATCATATACCCCACGTTGTCACAGATTCCAACCTTATACTACTATTACCCCAACCATTACCACTACTGTTAATACCACTAGCGTATTACTACTTATACCATCCATAGAGCCTATACCACCACCACCACCACCAGAGTTTTCTCTCCGCCGCTATCATCACCAGATACATAGGATGAACCAGTGACATCAGCGATGTTTCTAGAACAGCGTATTCAACCATCGACCAAACTGACGCACGTGTTAAGACTTGTGTAGTAAGATACAATTGTACACAGCGCCTCTTGTTTGTCTTCCTCTTCCTCCGCCTCTTCCCCCTCCTCCTCCCCTCCCCTCCTCCTCCCCTCCTCCTCCCCCTCCTCCTCCTCCTCCCCCTCCCCCCCTCCCCTCCTCCCCCCTCCTCCTCCTCCTCCTCCTCCTACTCCCCCTCATCCCCCCTCATCCTCCTCCCCATCCTCCCCCCTCATCCTCCCCCTCATCCTCCCCTTCATCCTCCTCCTTCTCCTCTTTCTTCTTCTCCTCCTTCTCCTTCTCTTCATCCTCTTCCTCCGCCTCCTTCTTCTTCGTCTTCTTCTTCTCCTCCTCCTCCTTCTTCTCCTCCTTCTCTTCATCTTCCTCCTCCTTCTTTTTCTTTTTCTTCTTCTTCTTCTTCTCCTCCTCCTTCTTCTCCTCCTTCTCTTCATCCTCCTCGTCCTTCTTTTCCTCCTTTTTCTTTTTCTTCTTCTTCTTCTTCTTCTTCTTCTTCTTCTCCTCCTCCTCCTCCTCCTCCTTCTCTTCATCCTCCACCTCCTTCTCCTCCTTCGTTTCCTTCTTCTTCTTCTTCTTCTCCTTCTTCTTCTTCTTCTTCTCCTCCTCCTCCTCCTCCTTCTTCTCTTTCTTCTTACCACCGCCACTGCTGCTGCTGCTGCTTCTTTTCTTGCTTTTCCTTCTCCCTTCTCCTATTTTCTTCTTTCTTTCTCTTTCTCTTCCGTCATTGTCGTCGTCATCATCATCGTTATCAACGTCGTTGTCGTCATTGACATCGTCATCATCATCATTGTTATCATCCCCCTCCTCCTCCTCCTCCTCCTCCTCCTCCTCATCATCATCATCATCATTATCTTCTTTTTCTTCTTCTTCTTCCTCCTCCTTCTCCTCCTCCAACTCCACCTTCAACTTCTCCTGCTTGTCATTGTCATTATTGATTATGTGAGTGTCGAGAAAAGTGAGTGTGTCTATGTGTCTATGTATGTATGTGTATGAGTGGGTGTATGTGCGTGTGTGTGTGTGTGTGTGTGTGTGTGTGTGTGTGTGTGTGCGTGTGTGTGTGTGTGTGTGTGTGTGCTTAGATCTAAAACTAGAGTTCGTTATGTCATTGGCAAAACACATCGGAGGTGAACGCTCCAGGTCTCAATAACGAACTATGTCTGCTGCGCAGTTTCGATCCACATCTGAGACCCGTGGCACTTAACGACTCTAATAGCCTGAAACAACTAAAAGATATACATATATATATATATATATATATATATATATATATATATATATATATATATATATATATATATATATATATATATATATATATATATATATATATATGTATATATATATATACTGATAGGAAGGACAACAAAAGAAAGAAAGAGACCTCGATATTATGTAAATAGAGGAATTTATCTGTAATATAATATGTGACACTTATTCGGTAGCCATGATAAAACTCCGAGTTTCGGATGCCGGAGTGGGAACCCTGGCCGGATAACTGAAGAGATGTTGGCGTGGGTTCCCAGCCCGGCATCCGAAACTCAGAGTTTTATCATGGCTACCGAATAAATGTCACATATGTTTACATACATATATATATATATATATATATATATATATATATATATATATATATATATATATATATATAATAATAATAATAATAATAATAATAATAATAATAATAATAATAATAATATTAGGGACTAAATCCAAAATTACAGGTAAAAACTCAATTAAAATAATATATATATTAGTTGACATTTTAGTCGAAGAAATCGATCCCAGTAATTTTTTTTTAAAGCTTGGCACTTTATCAGTCTTTTTTGACGAATCACAACAACACACACGCGCGCGCACACACACGTAGTGGGACTGAACCCTGGACCACGTGATTGGAAAGCAAGCTTATTACCACACAGCAACGCATGCGCCTGTCTGTTTGTTGTCTGTCTGTCTGTCTGCTAAATATCAGAGGTTTTAGCCCGAATCAGAGGTGCTGGAAATTGATATTAAACTTCACTTGCCTTTGAATAAATAACATTGTTCGATGTTAGATGAAGGCTGCTGGTCATTTCTACTTGTCCTCAAAGGGGAGCTGGAATAACAAAAGGTTAAGCAATCCTCTCATAGAGGCTCCCCCATTGGATGGTAAAGCACCAGTAATACCCCCATGCACCACCTCCACTTATGCATGATTGTCACAACCTTCAATCTCATCTTTCTTTAAATACAAATACCGCAATTGTTGCAGACACTACACTGGAAGAGAGACTCGACAAGCGTTCTAGATGCCTTTTGAAGAAATGGAACGAATACTGAACAGATCAGAGACATTCATGCCATACTTGTCTATTCTAGAGATAGGAAACTGAGGAAAATTTGACTACTATTCTTTGACATGCCGAAAGACCACTTACAAGCTCCCTAGAATACAGTTTAGAAAAGGCACAAATACCATTACATCTTATGTTTCCTTCAGTTATTTATCATATAGAATTCTGTAGACTAGACATAGATTCTGAGCTGAGCCATGATGAAGTTTTGATTCCAATTTGAAGTTAGTGTCAATCAGCAACGCCAAATAAGTGGCACCAAAACGGTTGTCCCAAAATGACTCATTCCTATCAATGTAATTATAAAAAACACTACCATCACAAATTCACATTTCTAGTCTCATGCATAGAAAACTGAAATGAAAAAATAGCGGTTATTGCCTGAGGTCGATTTTGTTGGCATAAACAGGTGTCGCTGTTGTTGTTTAATCCTAAACCGTTTCCAATGCCACAAATCTATCATCAAAAGCACTTCAACTGTGATCATCCTATATTTTCAGATATACTATAACTAGGACTACACTAACCAACGTCTCTTTCGTCTTTTAAAAGATAGTAAGGTGTACTTTAAGAGACACATGGTTTTATTTCTAGTAGCTCGATCAATGGCAAGGAATTTCTCTCGCAGTTCCGTCACCTACCACACAGATGGGTAATCTAATTCTTATCTATATCGTATTGTTTCACTCTTCGGTATTCAAATTCTATGTGGGTTTCTAACATTAACTCGAGATCACATATTTCGGATGAAGGCTGCTAGAATAAATTATTCTGTTGATGTAGTTCTATTTTTGTAACCAAGATGCTTTCCTAATATACTTGTTAATTTTGCCTAAGATAATTACAATGTGGAAGGCACATATTAGCTTTCAAAAACCCACACAGATTGCTATCTTTACTGAATCATTTATTATTTAGTGTCCAAATTTTCGATTCCACTACATCTCTCGTGTCAGGGACCCGGTTGCAGTTGGTGCAACGAAAATTTTGACACCAAATAAATGTTTAAGTGACGTGAGGCGTATTTGTGTGATTTTGAATGGCTAATTTGTATTTTCCACACAGTAATTGCCTTAGTTACAACACAAGATCCCAGATCATATCACTTGCCTATCAAATACACCTCTGAAATTTATCTAAGATATTTCACTGTTTACTCCTCTCTCTCTCTCGGCTGGATTTATTACCCTACTCATGAAATTTTATGTGGTCTCTGACCATGAAGCACGCTTCATGCATAGCTAAAACTTATATATAATTCAAATGAATTTTCTGAGCTATGGTTTCTGCTTAATGTTAATACTGTTCTATGTATATGCGATGTTCTTGCTACTGGTTTTAGTGATATTCTCATAAATTTACCCTTGATGTTTGGTATTTTCTACTTTTTAAAGTTGTTCGTTTTATCAGAAAACGTAAAGGTCTTAAATTTCTGAATGTGACTCTAGTTTGTTGGTGTACTTACGGAAATGAATGTTTGTTGTCAAGTCTAGCAGGCTGGTTTCCAGGTTCCTACGCCTTTAATTTTGGGTTAATGGTTTTCGCTCCACTATCACAGTATTCTGTTACTGTTACGGTTTTATTAGAAAAGTATAAGAAAAAGTGGTTTTCTTTTTATCTCATACGCCATTGGTTGATCAAAAACAGAAAGCCACAACTCTGTCTAATTATATATGGTAGTTGAAAGATATCAACATCAGCTGAAAATAAAATGGAAACTATAGGAACTAAGTAGACAATATATAAACGCACAAAGCCATGCTATTTATACTCTGCGAAGAAGAGTATTATAGAGAATAACATCGAAGACACAAAAGAATTTCAATACAAATTTAGTATTTTTTAGCAGTAGCTACCACTTCTATAAATTTCTGTGGAAAGGAAGGAAATTAAAACTACAACTAAATAGAAATGTTTGGCTAAACGTGAAGAGTATATTAATTCCAATTTGATAAAAATATTAATTAACTCAGCTGGGATTGAAATCCAACTTCTTAGTAAATGCATTGAAACTATATAGGTGTCAAAATATAAAACTACAAATCCCCAGCAATGAAATGAATGGATTACTGGAAGAGTTGTTTCAACGGTATAAGCAACAAGAATATTTTATATGTTGACTAACTTTGATATTGTTCATCTTTGTCCTTCCAACCCACATCCTTATTCATCCAGCACCTTCACTTCCAAGCTTTCCAAAATTAATAAGAAAATAAACTATAATACCCTATAGTTTAACCCGCCTTTCTCTCTGAATGACAAAACTAATGACGCAAAAGCTTTGTTAGCCCTCATTGACAGATGCTTTACATTAAACCAGTATTGGAAGTTATTCACACTGCATGCTTAAAAGTATCTCTTTACAACGTACCCATTTTAAGCGAGATAATGCGAAGTTCATAGGAAATATAGAGATATAATCCTTGAAGAATATTGCAAAGCAGGCAGTAATTTATTTATAATGGTAATAATGACATCATTACAAAACGTAGAAATGACAGGCAAATTTCAAAAGACAATATTTCATCTACGTTCAATCTTTGCGGAACGAAGGAGAATGTCACAGTTCTTATAAGCTATATATGGAAATTGAGAGACAACGAAGCTAAGACTTTTGACAGCTTTGGAGAAATAGTGAAGCAAAACATGGTATACATCAATCGTTCAAATATTTGAAATTTATGTATCACAAATGTTGTGTGTGTATGCGAGTGTGTATGTGTGTGTGTATGTGTGTGTATGTGTATGTTGTGTGTGTCCGTGTGCGTGTGTGTGTGCGAGTGTCTGTGTGTAAGCGCGTGTGTCTATATGTAAGCGCGTGTGTCTGTGTGTGCGTGTGTGTGTGTGTGTTCTAAATAAACTGAAAATATCAATTGCTTAAATAAGTCTGAAAACTTCACCAAATACAGGCACATTTAATGATTCCTCGTAACTAAATTTAATCGTAAAATAAAACCCCGATGAAGACATAATACTCTGCTGTCGATCTAGCGTTACAGCGTAATGGACTTCTACTTACCACATTTTGCATTTCACATCTCACTTACACGCTTTTGATCCCTCTTAAATACTAGATATGCAACATGTAGCTTCGCATAACTGACTTGCGCACACGATCTACAACATGAACATCTTCTTTCGACCTAGCGGTACCAGACAACACCTACACATATCAAAATATATTCCACATCATTGTACATGGTGTATTCCCACGTAAAATCAAATACACACGCGCAAGCACACACACACTTACACGCGCAACCCGTTATCAATTCACGTTTAGGAATGTGCATGCTAAAATACCAGTAGAGTAACATATATATACTTACACGTAAAAGTCTACAATATGTGTGTGCAAGCATGTATATGCATACACACACACACACACACACACACACACACACACACACACACACACACACACACATAGGGTGCCCCAATATTAAGGCAACCAACTTTTTTCAATTTTGTCAAAGCAAAATATTGTTAAACTTTAGGTCCGAGCATTGCAATGGTAAAGGAAACAATTATAACACTGCCACATTTATTCGATATGACCACTCTTGTTTCGAATCACAGCCTTAAGTCTAGTTGCGAATACTTCAGATGCTGCACGCAGCTGTTCTTCTAGAATCGAAGCCCATTTCTGGTGCAGTTTTGCTTTCAGAACGTCGAGCGAAGCATGAGGAGTGCTCGAGACCCTCGTCTCCAAAATGCACCAAACAGAAATATCCAACGGTTTGAAATCGGGTCTTCTTGAGGGCCATACATCCTTGCCTATAAACGATGGAATGTTTTTTTCTGAATCCAGTGTTGTGTCTGTTTGGAGCTGTGGGATGGTGCCGAGGTCCTGTTGGAGGCCCCAAGGTGCGCCTTGAAAGTGCTCATTCGCCCATGGAAGCAGTTGAGTTCCAGAATGTCGCTAATGTATCGCTGGATGTTAATTTTAACATCCGAGGGCACAAAAATGAAGGGAAGCCTACCAGTGGTTGTCACAGCCGCCCAAAACCATAACTAACAGTGGATTTTGACGTCGATTTACGAGTCAACCCTTCTCGGAGCCAAATACTCTCCAAAGGCAGTCATTCTGGTTTACTGTCTGTTCGATGTCAAAATTTCTTTTCATCAGCGAGCACCAGGTTAGGCAGCGTGCCTTCAGCCATCTAACGCAGGATAAGACTTCTCTCCAGTCTCATGGACTTATTAACTTGCTTAACCGCTTATTAACCGCTCATGACAGCGGATCATCTTGTAGAGTTGTGGGGACGTGAGAGCCTCCTCCAACACGCAATACATCGATGTTCGGCTTATTTTTGCTGTGACAGCCAGTTTTCTGACGGAACGACAAAGATTTTGCCGTATTTTTTCTCTGATACTGTTGATAAGCTGATGGATCCGCACGCTTTATTAGTAGGAGTAGGATAACTTTAAATATTTATGTTGACGAGGGAAGTTGGAGTCTAGTATATTAGAAAAGGATTTGGCTATGTTCCTAACATTTGGTAAGACAGGAGATCTATACCACAGAATAGAGTATCATCCACCGCTCTTTTTGATTGTTTAGGAGTAGTATAATCTATATTTTTAGAAATTAGAGGTGGATTATATGGCCCGTTATTGTTAGTTGTTTTAGGTTTTGACCTAGTGTTATATTTGTGCGTGTTGGGTCTAAGCTATATTAATCTGGGTTTTCCCGGGGTACTAGTATAGTATATGTATGGTTTGTTGTGATTAAGATGGTTAGCATGTCGTTGTGATATTACTTGAGATATATGTTGCTTGAGCCTAGTATCAAAGATGTATTTTATTTGTTGGGAGAAGCCGCTGGCAGTGAGCGCTTGGTTGTAATATGGAGCGTGGTTATTGAATATTTCTTAAGTGGATGATAGGTCAGATATACGAATCGAGATACCCTTAACTATATTATCAAAGGTGGATTTGTGGTAATTGGAATTAATGTTTAAGTACTTAAGGTACTGGTTAGGGTTGTGATATGGGGACTGTTGGGAGGTTTCTAAGTTTAAAGTGGCGGCTAAAAAATTAGTGGTTTTGTGTAAATTTTCAAAAGTAATAGATAGGTTGAGGTTAGAGAAACATTTGTGTAGATCTTTCCTAACTCGTTCTAAAGAGGATTTACTAACGCCCTTGGTGACTAGCAAAGCGTCATCTCAGTATAGACCTCCCTTGATGTTAGGGAAGTGTATTCGGAGCTGATGGAGTAAGTATAGTCCAACGACGTCGGTGATTTGGGCGGAGTTGGATGATCCCATTGTAATGTTAAAGATTTTGCTATAGTTATTGTTATTGTTATAGTGGTTGGCCCGGCACCAAAGTTTGTCCTCGATAGAAATGAGAGTTTCACGGGCATTAAGAATTAAGTTAATTTCTAGTGGGGTTAGGTTAGTTAGATTCATAGCTAGAAGGAGGGCTTGGTTCAGAAGTTTGGCAGAAATAGATGAATAGTAATTATTTATATTGAATTGTAGGAATGAAGAAGAGTTTTTGTTGTTCAAGAAATGGAACCATGTTATAACTTCACCTGTACAGAACCATAAATTGACGTTCAAGTTCTCCTTGACAACTGGTATTATTTTATCCAGAACGTTCTTGCTTATTCTTCCCAGGTCAGACTTGGTAGGGCATATGAGGCGTATCGATGGTTTTGTTATGAAGTCCTTCTTATGATCCGTAAGGTTAAAGTTTGGAGATGTAGGGCAGTAGAGTTCTGTGCGATCGTCCACGTGTATTTTGTTCATAAGCTTGCATTGGTTGGTGTTCATATTGTCAAGGGATGATACCGGTGCCAATTTATATGATTTGTATAGTTCATTCTTGATGAACTTGGTGTATTCCTCGATAGTAATAGGATATATGTTTCCCGTTTTAACTGAGAAGATGTGCAATTTAGGTGATGAAGTGATCTGTTTTATAGTTTGGAAAGGTTTCTTTTCTTGAAAGGGGTATTTATATTTAGAGAATTTAATGTTCCTAATCATATGAAGTATATCTGCTTCGAATTTGTCGGGCTGGGGATTGTAGGATATATATATATATATATATATATATATATATATATATATATATCACCGTGGAAAGTCATTTTAGCCAGTTAAGAACATAAAAATTTGCATTCACTGGTGTTTTGCTTCTTAACAGTACTATTTACTAGGAATATCAAAAAGGTTCGTCACCCTATCACGACCTGGATACTAATACTCTGAATGAAGAGATGTAGTGGTAGTGCATCAGTGGCTGGGTCGCAGAAGAGCGACGAAATTTAATGTGTGTATATGTGAGTGTGTATATTAATACATTATATATATTTTACGTATGAACACGCCAGGTCTGAGTGATTCCCGAGTTCGATCCTACCACGTAGTATTTTGGGCAGTTGTCATTTATCGTGGCTTCGGGACAGCCCCAGCTTTCGGAGTGGAAATAGGTAGACAAAAGCTCATTGAGAGTCATTGGATGTTTTTTTTAATCTGGAAATCTAAGATCCAGTCGTGTAACAGTGTCACACGTTATTCTACTCGTGAAGTGCAATAAGAGCACGTGTTTCTGTGGAATACTCAGCCACACACACAGTAATTCAATGAGCACGTAATTTAGTTGATCGAACAACTAGAATAGTCATCATCGAAACCAACGCAGATCCATATATTTTTTATTGAGACTTAACTGTTGTCAATGTTATCTCATTGATTCATACACAGTATCAAAGCAATAAAACTAGAACAACTCATAATGATTATTAACTCAGGCGGATGCCACAAATTTAAGGGAAGGGACTTAGTCGATTAAATCGATCCAGAATTGACTAATGCTTATTTCATTTGGTCGATCCCGGAAGAATGAGATCAGATCAGAAAATGTACATAAGTAAACACTGCAAGAAAAGTACTTTCGCTGTTGTACTGATTCTTTCAACCCTTTCCCTTGTAAGACAGGCTAATAAGATTGTACATGTGTAAATAACTCAATAATATATGGTAAATAATTCAATGATATGTAACAACACATAATTCTGTCATGTATAATAGCATTGATATATATATATATATATATATAATGTATGATTAGACTTTTTTTTACCATATGACGCAATAAATAGCAAAAGAATACGATGATATATTACTACATAGAAATACTAAAACATATTTGGACATAAATGCTTTAAAGTTTGGTCAAATCAGCTTGTTGTCAGCGTTCGTATACATCTAGCAGATGGCGACATAGCGAATAGAATGTATTGCTATCTAGAATGATTCTGAGCGCTCATTTGACATTGACTCTCGAACAAATGGCCGAGTAATAACGTTATAAATGTCATAAGACCTAACAACTATGGAGAAAAAAGAAGAAACAACAAAAACTGTAAGGCAACTAAAAGTCTAAGCTGAAACTGGAACTACAAAATACTATGATAAAACGATGGCAAGAAAAGCCCTTACATAGCAAATTCTGGTATAAGCCAAACAGAAAACAAATAGACAAAGTAAAATCCCGGTTTGTAATTGCGGCACAAGATCAAAGCCTCCTCACCATAAACCAGCAAAAACACAAAATGAAGAAAACTACAATAAGTAACTGCAGAATATGTGGTGATGGGGAAGAAATAATAAATCATATTTTCTGTGGTTGTGATGTGCATATATATATATATATATATATATATATAACTGTTTCATAGTTGGTTGATTGTTCTCCAGAGAAGTCGTACCTATATTCTCGCCCCACTAATCGGTAACATAGCATACTTAGCCACTATATAAAGCAATCATAAATTAGTCTAGCACAGTAGTGCTTAGCTCCATTTGTGTAGTTTTGCTTTCAATAGCTTGCCGTTTATTAAAGGATATCTATTTTCATGTATGACACAGTGTGAATCAAGTGAACTGAAATAAATGAAATTATATTTTTTGCATGAGTGCACGTACATATGCGAATACCACACACACACAAACAAGACATGTGTGTGCGTGTGTAATTATGCATAGATATATATGTTTGTATCTTTTTTCTTTCTCTCTCTCTCTCTATCTGTATACATATATATGTATCTATGTATGTATGTATGTATGATGTATATATGTATGTATACGCACGAATAATACACACATATGAATGCGTCTTCACATTTATATGTATCTGTGCCTGATATATGTCCCTATGAGACGGTAAGTGTATCTATTAATTCATGTCAAATCACTGTGTTTACCTCAGTTGCTAGGAAATGGACTAGCTATAAATACTTCCGTGCGAGTTTTTCATTTGTCTTGCTCTCATTTCCTGCTATGTTAGAACTTCCTGAAAGGAAAAGATGTTGTCTCTTCACAATACTACCATTAAATGAGTAAATATACTCAATAATTGACAGCTATCGATTACTATTTCATTAACGAATATAACGTTACCAATTTTACACGACCCTTCTATTACAAAATGTATTTCTACAAAGTAATCCATGTGTATTTGTTAAGGGGAATGAGTATAAAAGACATTGTTTATGAGACAGCATTGAGCATGAAAGTCTAACACACACACACACGCGCACACACACACACACACATACAGACACACACACATACGCACACACGTAGTTGAATATCAAAACAAAGATGGTTTAATAATGGATTGCTAATCCAAATGAAATAACACACACACACACACACACACACACACACATAATATATATATATATATATATATATATATATATATATATATATATATATATATATAATATACATACATACACACACACACATACACATACAAATATTTATATATATATATATATATATATATATATATATATATATATATATATATATATATATATGTATGTATGTATGTATGTATGTATGTCATTATGTTTGACAGAAGGGGTATTAATTATATTGTGCGTGAGTATCAATTTAAAATAGCAATCTATGTATCATACTTATTGTTGGTAAGCCTAGTACTTATTCTATCGATCTCTTTTACTGAACCGCTAAGTTTATATATGTATATATGACATTGTTCTTAAAAGCTAGAGAATCGCAAGCGTAACTTCAATACACAAAAATATTAATTTAAGTGACTATTTGGAAGCATTTTTGTTGCTTTATTGTTATAACATTTAAAGATGGGAGTGTAAATCAACATTAAAGAATGATCAAAAAGGTGGCAGTCAATGATAATATGTCTCAGAATGTGTGGATATTGTTCTTCTTCTTGTTGTGTGTCTTCTTTTTTTAAAGTCGAGTGATAAGTGTAGATAAGGCAAAACATGTTTACATTGTTGTTGTTGGTACTCCGTCGCTTACGACGTCGAGGGTTCCAGTTGATCCGATCAACGGAACAGCCTGCTCGTGAAAATTAACGTGCAAGTGGCTGAGCACTCCACACACACGTGTACCCTTAACGTAGTTCTCGTGATATTCAGCGTGGCACAGTGTGACAAGGCTGGTCCTTTGAAATACAGGTACAACAGAAACAGGAAGAAAGAATGAGAGAAAGTTGTGGTGAAAGAGTACAGCAGGGTTCGCCACCATCCCCTGCCGGAGCCTCGTGGAGCTTTAGGTGTTTTCGCTCAATAAACACTCACAACGCCCCGTCTGGGAATCGAAACCGCGATCCTATGACCGCGAGTCCGCTGCCCTAACCACTGGGCCATTGCGCCTCCACCATGTTTACATACAATTGAATATTTTGAGTTCATATATACCGACTTGATAAAGTCAGTGATTCAGTCTTGTCTCACATCTATACGAGCTGGTCGAACAGGATACTGAAACTAGTGATGAAAGTGAATAAAACAGATTGGCTGAACGTATCACAGTGTTATTAATAATGTCTTATAAATAGAACAAAGGAATAATATAGCTGGAAGACAAGACTTGGAAGATAACGGAAGATTAATGAGTGTTGCAGGATCCTGTAAAAATTACGACTATAACTGTCATAGCTGAATCGATCGATCAAATTATTCTGCAAGTAATTAACCCCAAATGATTTGCATCTCAACAAACTTATTAAGAACTTCAGAAATACGAGACAAGAGAGTCTCTACACGATGACTTGACTTACTAGAAATAGCAACCAAATCTCTCTCAATTACTCTTAGGCTTTAAATAAGATAATAACACATTAGACACTTTTGCCAAAACTAACCAGAATCTTAAAATAGTTCAACTTTTGTCAGATCCTTGCAATTGGCCAGTACTTGATCAAGGCTGACCTAGGGCGAAACACTGCTAACAATTTCTGGGAAAGGAAAATTACACGAAAGAAACTAAATTTGACTTAGCAGTATTAGATTTAAAAGAAACGTTCTAGTGGTTTCGCCTCAAGTTAACTCTGAGCAGTTCCGAGGAGGTGCCTACACACTTTACTTTCTAACTAGTGGCAGCGACACCTATCATTTAATCTAGATTTTTGTTTCTATTGTTCCGATTCGGTTTTTGTCGGTCAGTGTTTAATAGTTGTTTTAGGATATAGATTTGTTGGGTGATTTTTAAAAAATTTATTCGTTTTCATGAAAATACTTGTAAGTGTAATGAAAATAAACCGTTGGAAGTTCTTTGCTTGTAATGGGCCTTCCCCTGATTTCAGAATATCGATTAGTTTGGCTTTTCACCAAAACTAAGGTATTTTTTACGTGTGAGAGAATAGTCGTTAAAGAGTTTGATCAACCATGTTCTAAGGCTAAGTTATTTAGCTCCGTGAAGATGTCAAGTTCCACTGCTTTTTCATTTTTTAAAATTATTTTCAAGTAAAAATCCATGAAAATCATAATTTGAGTTGCGGTCTGGATGATTTACCTTCAGATAATTTTTTTTCCTTTTCTCTCTTTATACTTCATTGATCTTTTCTTGCTAACTGCAATAATGTTATGGTATGTGCTCAATGCTCGAGGATAATTACATAAGATTTGTATGAAGTGCCATGTTTTCTTCCCGTTTCTGCTAATTTTTATGCATTCGATTAAATCTTTTCAAACTTGTCACTGAATTGAGAAGGAATTCTCTAGAGGATTTTGCTATTCATAGTATTCTCTGATAATGAATCAATTTTAACTATTATTTCATATAACTCGGAGATTTCCTTTGTGACTCCAGTTGTGAATTTATTTTGACAGCCTCGGGCTATGTTTCCTTTTCATACATAGCAAACCAATGCGCAAATTTGCCATTCAGTCTTCCAAAAATACTCTGCTACTTGATTAGTATTTACTTTATCGATCCTGGAAAGATTAAAAGCAAAGTTGAACCCGGCAGCATTTGAAATCAGAATTTAAAGTAATAAAAGCCTAACGCAGTGTACTAATTCAGCTATCCACCACACTACTATAATTTAAGACGGTTTCTTACAATGGCGTAAGAGCACAAATTTCTAGGGATGGGTATTCTTTTATCTTCTCTTCTTTACCTCGCTTCAGTCCTTGGCGTGAGGCCAGGCTGAGACACCGCCTTCGAGGATCTTAGTCGAACAAATTGACAGCAATACTTTTTCTTTTTAAATCTGGTGCATATTCTGCCAGTTATTTTGCTGAAGCGTTAAGTTAGGAGGACCTAAACAAACGAAAACCGGTTGTCAGGCGGTGGTAAGGACAAAATACACACACACACACATGCAAACGTACACGCACACACATATACATATATAAATATTATATATACATATATACATACACACACACACACACACACACACACACACACACACACACACACATATATATATATATATATATATATACACACACATATATATACATACATACACATATATATATATATATACATACAAAGGTTGGACAAAATAATGAAAACACCTTAAAATTTCAAACAAATGTATTTTAATATGAGATAGAACTGCCTTTGGCAGTAATTACAGCTTGAATTCTACGAGGTATGGACTCATACAAAGTTTAAATTGTTTCCAAAGGAATTTTTGTCCATTCTTCAGCTAAAACCATCTCCAGTTCTTGTAGTGATGATGGTGGAGGATATCGACTCCTTACTTCCTTTTCTAAAATGCACCCTAAATGTTCAATATTATTGAAATCTGGGAACTGTGGTGGTCAGATAAGATGTTCGGCTTCACTAGAATGTTCCTCGTGCCATTCAGTAACAACTTTAGCTATGTGAATTGGTGCATTATCATCCCGAAAGATTGTTTTCCTTCTGGAAACAGTTCCGCAACCATAGGATGAATTTGATCAGATGAAATCTTTAAATAGTCTTGACTATTAATTCTGCCATGAAGGGAAACCATTGGGCCCACAGATTTCCAAGATATAGCTCCCCTCCAAGATATAGATCCTCCTACATGTTTAATAGTTGGAAGAAGGCAGTCTGGATCAAATGCTTCTTTTGGCTGTCTCCACACGTATACTCGGCCGGTGGTCGGAAATAAGGTAAAGGATGACTCGTCCGAGAAAATAACATTCTTCCACTGCTCTAGGGACCAATTCTGTAGGTTTTTACTCCACTCTAAACGCTTTGCAACGTTTGTTTTTTGAAAGTAGGGTTTTTCTGATTGCAGAAAACCCTACTTTGTATATCTGTATGCATGCATGTATGTATGCATGCATGTATGTATGCATGCTTGTATGTATGCATGCATGTTATCATTCAGTTTTATTTCAAGTTTTATTTCAAGATTTATTTCAAGATTTCTTGCCAATAAAGAGCTGCTTTCTAACCGAGAACCAAGGCCCCTTCATCAGAATTTGAAACAACCATTGATTTGTGCATGTTTGCGTGTATATGTGTAATATTTGGAATCAGTACATGTGAAGATTTGCAGTTTTTGCTTTATGTATGTATTCCCCATCTGATGGTCACTTCTTGTCGTGGGGGGGGGGGGTGCTTGTATATATGTATGTATGTATGTATGTATGCATGTATGTATGTATCTATGTATGTATTATGAATGTATGTATTTATGTATGTATGTATGTATGTATGTATGCATGCATGCATGTATGTATGTATGTATGTATTATGTATGTATGTATGCATGTATGTATGTATGTATGTGTGTGTGTGTGTGTGTGTGTGTGTGTGTGCATGTGTATGTGCATGCGTGTATCAGTCACTGTCCATCTCCAGAGTAGTCATAAAGTTAGTTATTCTGTTTTAATAATATCTGTAGTATATTAAATTTCGTCAGCGTGCTTTTAACATATTTAATTACACATTTAGAACCCATAAATATCGTTTGTGTGGGTAATAAATTCAGTTTCTATATTCCTTACAATAAATACAACTTCACTTGCTACCGTATCAAAGAAAAATCTCAAGATATGCTAATGTAAGTTAATTTGCTTGTTTATTCTCTATTTCGAAAGTTGGAAAACTCGAGTTTTGAAATAATTCTTCTTATAGAAATTTTACTGTCAGACGTTCTAATGGCCTTGACGTTAAATTAGCTACTTTCATGGATTGTAAGAAAAGGGCTAGCACTGTGATTTTTGCCGTGCCTTGCAGAATTGACACGGTAGATACGGTTGATGTATGTTGGGCTAGCAAGAAAGCATGAAAAGGCAGATAATTCAAGTAGAGAGCATTTCGAGAATAGAAGAACTAACGAAGTCTTCAGCATGTTTGTTGAAGGATTGACCAAGGGCTTAGCAAAATGTTTGTGGAGTCAGATGATGTATGAATAATATACAGGCGGGAAGCTGGAAGGCAGCTGCAATATGTGAACTTAAAGAACAGTTTCATAGCCTATATCTCAGAGGAACTAGGCGTTATCATATAAGCAGTGATTGATAGAAGGAATACCGTATGTTTATGTGAGTTTGCTGATTGTTGATGTGTGAATTTTTACCAATAATGAAACCAGTCATTTTTGGTGTTGGTAGTGCAATTAATGAAGTCAATGCACAAATACACGCACACATGCACACGTACACACATACATACACAAACGCACACACCTGTACATACATAAATACATATATACATTCAGTGACATTCTTGTAATCCCAAGGTGCAAATGCATGTGTAGACTATGTCATGTTTCTGTGGAAAACATTATGCATGTGATTAGCAGCTGTCCTAAAATATCGTCACGGTACTACCTCCCTATGCGGCACGATGTTGTTGCTAAAACAATTTACAATGCCATCCGCAAAAAAGACTGTCCTGAAAATTCCTCTGTTAGAAAATTCCTCTGTTAGAAAATTCCTCTGTTAAGAAATACATTCATAAACACCAACTCAAGGAATACTGATGAAATATTCCCATCAAAACTTCTGTCAAATGTAAACATAACAGGCCGGATGTTGTTATTTGGGACAGAGGGGCAAAGGTATGCAGCTGACCATAGAGGTCAGCTGCACTGTAGATATAAATATCTCTTTGAAAATCAAAGTAAAAGAGGATATCTATGGGAAACTGCTTCGGAACCTTTAGCTTCTATATCCAGACTATGAATATATATTCATACCAATAATAATTGGAGCACTAGGTTTTATTAGCAAATTCTTAAAGGAGAAAGAGAAATCGACCGGCTAATTCGTACATTACAAGTGCAATCTATGAGTGGAACAGTAAAAATATGCAAGACTTTTCTCAAGTTCCAAATGTAAATTTGTTTGTGTTAACTACATCCCAAAGATGGAGCCTTGTATCTTTGTTGGAAAACGGCTGCTTCCTCAGTGGAAGATTTATAATAACTAAAAAAATAGAAGAGACATACATACATACAGTAGCGTGCAAATTCATCTGGACAGGATCAAATTTCATAATTATTTTCAGGTTTTGATTAGAATTTGGTGCGAATTTTTGGATGAGTATCGCGTTCATTCATACTGGTTTCTTTAATTTTCATCCATTCAATCATGATTTGATTTTTTAGATCATGTAGTTCTGTTGGGTCAATTTCTGTGTGACTTTCTTCATCTATTTGATTTTCATCTGCCTTAGTGTTTATGGTTGGTTCAGAGAATAGTTCACTTTGCCTATCAATTACATTAACTCTTTCAATCATTATTATATTTTCATCAGCCCTCGGTTGGTCTATAATTATTTCCTCTGTAGTATCTTCTTTAGCTGCAGCTTCGTTCTTTTATCCTTTATTACTTGTTTAATTTGGTCAATCTCTATTTCAGTTAGTAATTTCTTTTTCATAATGTTTCTTCTGACGCTGGCAAGTTTGTTACTGTCTATGTAGGGTCTTACTTCGAGGTGTTTCTGTCTCCAGTTTAAGTAGGTTTGTACAGTATTAGATTTATTTGTGGAGAAACATATGGTATGATAGAAGGCCGTAAGAACTTCTTTATTATCTTCCCTAGACCATTTTTCATTCTTTTTCTTTTGGTTATTTGATAATGAGCATGGCTGGCCATCTGTTGGAATATTCCGGTTGTAGGGTACTTCCAGCTCCTCTGTTTCGGGAAGATTTGAACCGGTAGCTGATTTTTCGTATTGAATCTGATTCATCATTCGAGTACGTGGCCCTTTGTAACCCGGTTGATGACCATTCCGGTTTGTATTTTGCTTTATTATCAGTGAGGCATGACGAGCTTCGACGTTGACATTAGGGGACGGATCTGTCTGTTTAGAGTTAATTTTTTGAGACAACACCGTCTCCGAGTTCTCTGCATGTAAACATTGCTCGTAACGTAGCTTCTTATGGCTAACATATCTATATCGAGTACATGGCCCTTTTCAATCCGGTCGACAACCAATCTGGTTTGTAATTTGCTTTGTTATCATTGAGGCATGACGAGCTTCGACGTTGATATTAGGAGACGGATTTGTCTGTTTAGGGTCAATTTTATTTTTATTATTATTGGGTGAGAGACTAGTGCATGCCATCAAAGTGACACTGGGGTAAAATATACGAAGCCCGTTATACCCATCATGACTACCCGTCTGATAAGGGTACACCAGGCACATGCATCACAACCATATATGCGTGACATGATGATCTCATATCAAGATAAACAGCGCATGACCTCGTAGGTGGGACCCAGTTAGAATTTTCTTCAGGTCGAGTAGCCCATCCCGCTCAAAAGGTCCCTGAATAAGGTTTGTTTAAGGATGTTGAGCAAAACACCCATGTTTCCAAAGGTGAATTATTCAAACCCCAAGGAATTCCTCTCAACACATGACTATGATGCTCCCCCACTAATTCTTCTCGTGGTCAGAGCTGCACATATCGTCAGCTGCTAAAGAACACACCCAACTGGTTATGGTCAAACAACTGACAAGCAAATCTGTGGTATTAAGCAGAATATTTGCTGTAACCCATCTTTTTATACCAAGACAAAACAATGCACATGATAACACTTCCAATCAATTAAGACCAGAAGCCATGAGAGCTACTGCCTGGTATTATTATTATTATTATTATTATTATTATTATTATTATTATTATTATGTTGTTGCTTTTTCTTCTTTCTTCAAATTTTCTTCCATTTCTCGCCGAGTGTTTTCCGTACACCTAGGGCAGAGAAACTCGTATGCATTCCCAGTTTACACACGCAAATTCACAGGTAAAACATGTATTTAAGAAAAAAAAAATCATGAATGGATGTTGTTTTCACAGCGATAATGCTCTTCTCAGTACATGAGTCGTTCCAGTTAGCACGATTTTTTGCACTTCCTGTAGGGATGGTAAGCCTGGTATCATTTTCAAATAGGTTTCAGTACCTTTTTTTTATCATTCCTATAGATCCTACAATCACTGGTATGGTAGTCGCCTTGAGGTGCCACATTTTTTCAATTTCTATTAGCAAGTCTTTATAGTTACTGATCTTGTCAAATTCTTTCGCCGCTATATTATGATCAGAGGGAATACTCATGTCAATTAATAAACACGTCTTCTTTGTCTGATCTTTTATAATAATATCCGGTTTATTAGCTTTTGTAGTCTTGTCAGTATGTACGGGGAAGTCCCAGAGAATCGATACATTTTCTCCCTCAGTCACAGCTTCAGGATGGTGTTTATACCATTTGTCAGCGGTTTTGATTTTATAATGTTGACATATTGTCCAGTGTAAATACTGGCCAACTCTGTCATGTCTTGCTTTATATTCTACAGGTGCTAAGACTCTACACCCTGAGATTAGGTGGTCTATAGTTTCAATCGGATCGTTACAAAATCGGCATTTTGGGTCAGCTCCATTTTTTATCACATTGGCTTGGTAGTTCCGGGTTAATAAGTTTTGGTCTTGAGCAGCCAATATGAAACCTTCACCCTCTGCTTCAGTAGTTTTATTTTTATAGCGTGCTTTCACTTCACTACCGAGCGCAGCTCTGTGTACTTTGGGTATGTGCTGTGGTTTACTGTGATGCTCTTATGGTTACTGTATTGAAAGTGTTTTGCGTAGGATGTGTGCAGTGCCCAGTAGTGGAAATATCCCTAGTATAAGTTTAAGTGATAAAAATCCTTTATTGAGGAGGAAGAGCATAAGGCACCATATGTGCCATCTTTAAAACAGAAAACGGAGTAAAAGCGCTACAAGAGAGTTAAAGTAGGTCTATGGGATGCTTTTAGCTGTTAGAAATAACAACCAAATTTCCTTTAAATAAACCTACCACGCTAAAAATGATGTTTAAAACCACATTAGATAATATAATATTAGATATACACTTGGCGGTCAATAAAAGAACAGGATAGTCATAGGTAGAATGCTTTCTATCATCAGCCAACTTTGGGCTAAACAACAAGAACGAAAAACTCTTCTGCAAACACTGCTTAAAAACAATATTGCATAGACAATTTGATTAAAAGTTCTTTCTCTCGCATTCCTAGCTGTCTACAAATAAATTCCATGTCAAATATTTACAGCAATCGGCATTCTATTACTGTTAATAAAAGATCAGCATTCTTTTACCGCCAATAAAAGATCCTCTATGTGGTCGACTGACTTGCCAGAAATAGCAGCCATGCATTCTTAAGCTCATACACTATCATTATTAATTTAGAAGGACTACTTGTATAATAGTTATTAGTAAACAATGTATGAAATGGTGAAAGCGGTTCATCACAACTAAAGCTCTTTCAATCATGTATTTGCTTGATGGGTGCTTACCAAGAGGCTAAACAACAACCATATTTAACTTCTCCCATCAGACTATCTGTTCTCACTCTGTGCAAAGTAATCTACCCTACTGGTCAGGTACATGTAGCTCTTCAACATCAACCTCCAATGGTCACATTAAGGTCGGATCTACACGCATTCTACACTAACTGCCCTTCATTACATATAAAACCACTGTTTTAAAGTTCACTCGTGAATCAGCCGAAATAACGAAGCTACTAATTGAAACAATCTATCTATGTCTACCCACAACTTACACATAATCAAAACCCGATGCCACCAAACATCCAAACTTTTTGGGCTGAAAACTTAAGTACCTCGTTGTATTCCACTGAAAACTTAGATTTACGTTGATCTATCATATTCATTAGCAATATAGGGACCAAGACCAGCAGTCTTTAAGGAAAGGGGTCAATCGTTACTATCGATCCCAGTACTTCACTGGTACTTCATGTTATCGACTCTGGAAAGAATGAAAGGCGAAGCTGGCCTTACCAAGATTTAAGCCAAATGCTAGACAGTCTGAAGAAATACTTCGAGGCACTTTTCTGATGTCCGAACGATTCTGTCAATTCCTCGACCTAGAATAATAATAACAACTGGAACCGAATGACTCTGATCATTTATAGATAGTCTAGTTACTATCGAACATATCTGCAGATTTATTAGCCAACACTGTATATTACGATAGATGTAAACAATATGTCTACACAATGTTTGTTTTTTGTTACTCAGTTTTTAGTGAAGCTTATGATACTGATATCAATGGATAGAAGATTGATTTGACGTCGAGGTTTAATGTTAAATATACCTTTCATTTTTTATCGAGTATTATTAACTGTTCTGGAATCCATCTGCATAACAAGGGGAAAATTGGTTCGGCAAATTGTTTTAGAAAATAAATTACCGGATTGAATTACTCAGAGAATAGTCAGCGACAGTGTTGTGCATATCAGTTACTTAGACTTCTATGTGGCTGGATATTAATAAAGGTTAAGATGGCGACAATATGATATTTCAATAACATATACTTCCATGTAGTTGGATATTGATGAAAGTTACAATTCTCGGTTAGTTTCAACCCAAAACATTATGTGTGACATGTTTTGTTTGCTTGGTTGGAAATCGATCCAACATTTGCCAAATTGAGATAGTTATCTCAGTCGCTGCATCTACTTCAAGATGAATTGGAATGTTATTTGTCCTTAAGCATTTGTGTAAGTCTTCTGTTTCGACGAAGAGTGAAATTTCAATAACTGTTCAAATGAAAGTGTATAAAGATGCATGCAATATTCCCAAATGTTCAATAATCAATCTAAAATATGAAGAGTTCATCGTATATTGAGCAACAAAACTGTCTAAATGACAAATCTATCTATTTTACAGTAGCGTGCAAATGTAAAACTGTTAAGTTCTGCAAAAACAAAAGTAGAAAAAGTAAGTGTGGTGATATTGCACTCTGTCTTGCCATTAATGCTATTTGTTGACCATTTATCTTATCAGAATAGATTGATAAATTGATACCAATTCATTGACGCCATTTCATGAGTGATTTGATTTCAACGAGTTATAAAGTCACGTTGACATCTAATATAAATACACCACATGAATATCTAATAAAAAGTAGATGAATACTTAGATGTTTAACAGTAGTAAGTAGTACAAATTGGTCGTGCGACTAACTATTAACCTGCCTGTGCTTTGTTGAAGGTAAACATTACCGGTCTTATCATAGCCAATATTTCAAATTCATATTTCGAGTACATTAATGCTAATGCTCAAGTTTCTAAAACAGCTTTTCTTTTATTTATTTATTTTTAGAATTTAGTAAATGACATGAGAAAAAAATTTCAGCAGATAAACTGGACCTTAACTCTATGCACCCCACCCCATACACACACACAAATGCATTTTAGACATTTCACGAGTGCCATAACCCACATTCCCCACATCCATATGCAAAAATTGAATCTTGTTCATCAACATCGAAGAACCCGTCGATGTCGGGTCATCCACTTTCTCGGTATATCTATCAGCGGGAGTGAAAAGTATTCGATACAGCTGATGAAATAAATTATCTGGAAATAATCCTGTCAGTCACAAGGAAAGTGTCTTGGAAAAGTGTTTGGCGTAGACTCTGTATTGACAATACTGAAGCAGCATCGCCTGAAATTTATTGCAACCGAATATCTGCTAAATACACAGGAGAGGGAACACTTCCAGGGTGATGTTCTCCAAACATGTCTGAATTCAAAACAAAGTCCTTTATTGAACGAGGTTTAAAATGCATATAAATTTCCATTGCTTTATGTAGTAAGTAACGCAAATTAACAACTTTGTAATTAAACTGGATGATCATACGTGTATAATGAATACAAGGCATTCACTCGCAGACAACTGACCACCTATGACAGTAGCTTCTGAAATGCAGAAACTATTCGACTTCACTGAAACATCAGCTCCATATGATGCTACTGATTTCGAATTTCTCTAAATCAATCCTGGTTTTTCACAATAAATTATTGGAAGCTGTTAAGTAATCTAGAGTAATTCTTACAGAA
>NC_142931.1:21934394-22011894 GCF_046866305.1 Octopus bimaculoides | reverse complement strand
TCTCTCAAGATAGGAAAGAGATTATATACTCTAAAACACGACCGTATTATTTCTACAAAAATGAATAAAAATAAACGTGAATAGTAAATGTAAACAAATGAAAATGGATAGTAATATATTCCGATTTTAATAATTTGTTTGATTTTGTTTCAATTTTTTGTTGGTTATGTTATTGCTAAGATTGGTCTGGAAATATATGAACAACCGTGTATGTTTGTTCGTTCGGATAATCAAAGTTTTCAGGCACAATATAGAATATATATAAACGAAATTGTTACAAACACACATATGGACGCACATACTTACATATAAGCACGAACACATAAGTGCGTGCACACATATGAGCGTGCACACATACGAGCTTGCACACACTCACATGCTCATACCGAACAGTTTCAAATGAACGCCAAATCATACATTCAAAATAAATGGAAGTGGAGAGACAAGTTACTGAAGAGATTGCAAGAGTGCAATGAAATTATTTAACAAAAAACTATATACTGTTTATAAATTAATAAAGGACTGAACCAGTGCGTGTGTTTATTACCGGCATAATGCCTCTCCCAAGGTTTAATTGTATTTCTTTCAACACACGTATCCACATCAAGAATCTTGCACACGAAATACACATACGAAATAGAATATTCGTTACTTCAGAAATTAGTATTTTTCATTAGGTGGGTTTTTACAGAATGACTTAGAAGATAAGCTGATCATACATGTTGTTAGAGTTAATTATATGGGCTATTTATTTAGGAGGAAGAGAGGGTAAATATGCTGTGTTATTAAGTCCAGAGTATGTAAATAACTTGATGCTTTTGCTTTTGACCATGACACATAAACACTTCCTTCCTCACCCAGGAGTTCAAACAATAAATTAATAGTGTGCATTTACTTACATACATACCTATGTATATAGATACGCGGCGAGCTGGCAGAAACGTTAGCACGCCGGGCGAAATGCTTAGCGGCATTTCGTCTGCCGCTACGTTCTGAGTTCAAATTCCGCGGAGGTCGACTTTGCCTTTCACCCTTTCGGGGTCGATTAAATAAGTACCAGTTACGAACTAGGGTCGATATAATCGACTTAATCCGTTTGTCTGTCCTTGTTTGTCCCCTCTGTGTGTAGCCCCTTGTGGGTAGTAAAGAAATAACACATACACACGCATACACATACATACAAATACACATACATACTTAAACACACACACACAAACACACAAGTTATACAAGGACAGTATAGCACTCAACACAAGTTACATGTAAACTCATTTGCATAAGTGAACATCTATATATAGTTTTTTATGCGTGTATGTGCGCGCGTGTGTACATGATGTGTGTATGAGGAAGGAGGAAGGACCCTTCATCAGTTGTCGGCTGTCTATCTACTCCTCATTTCGGGCATCCAACGACAATATGAGTCTTCAAAGACAATTGCTCCCATAAATTCTAAAATAAAATTTAGGATTTATGGAGGGTCAAAGTTAGGAACAAAAACATGACAGTGGAGACATATATATTAATTATTATTTTTTAATTAAACGTGATGCATCCATTTCCAAGTTAGTTTACCTTCACCTTTTTGATGTGATTCTCTACTCTATACAGTATTTTACCTCCATCCTTCTCTAATTCCATTTTTCCCCTCCTCCCTCCTTCACCGTTTTCTACCTCTCTTTCTCTCTCTCTCTTTACCCCCTTTCTCGTTCTCTCTCGCCCTCTCTCTCTCTTTACCCCCTTTCTCGTTCTCTCTCGCCCTCTCTCTCTCTCTCTCTCTCTCTCTCTCGCTCTTTACCCCTTTTCTCTTTCTCTCTCTCTCTCGTCGCTCAAACGTGACCATCGTCCATCTTTCTTTTCTTCAAATGACCATCTATCTTTTCCTTCACGGATGTGTTTTCTCTCTCTTTTCTATCTTTTGTCTTTTCAAAAAAAATTTTCTCCCAGCGTTCACTATTTTCCTCTCATTCTGGTCTGACGACCCTCCATGTTTGTTTTCGTTCGGTTTCCTTGTGTCTCGATTGTCATGTTTTTATTCCCAACTTTGACCTCCCATAAATCCTAAATTTTATTTTAGAATTTATGGGAGCAACTGTCTTTGAAGACTCAAATTGTCGTTGAATGCTCGAAATGAGGAGTAGATAGACAGCCGACAACTGATGAAGGATCCTTTCTCTGTGTTTACTTGTCTTGTTTTCCATTTTTTCTTGTTGTTCATGTATTTCACTCGTTTTTCCTTCGTTTGCTTACGTATTTCATGTTATTTTCACTGTTGGTGACGTCCTGTACACTTATATGCATGTGTGTATGTGTGTATATATATATATATGTGTGTGTGCATATATGTACATATATGTATATGTATAGTGAGTTCAAACAAGAGAAACGACAAAAAAAACCAACAAAAAGCAACAACGCGAGGACGTGATACAGATATTGTGTTACTGTATATGTATACATATATACAATTAAACCTTGGGAGAGGCATTATGCCGGTAATAAACACACGCACTGGTTCAGTCCTTTATTAATTTATATAGTTTTTTGTTAAATTATTTCATTGCACTCTTGCAATCTCTTCAGTAACTTGTCTCTCCACTTCCATTTATTTTGAATGTATGATCTGGCGTTGTTTTGGCGTTGTTTTGGCGTTGTTTTGGCGTTGTTTCGAAACTGTTTGGTATGACCATGTGAATGTGTGCAAGCTCGTATGTGTGCACGCTCATATGTGTGCACGCACTTATGTGTTCGTGCTTATATGTAAGTATGTGCGTCCATATGTGTGTTTGTAACAATTTCGTTTATATCAGATCAGATAGAGACTTTTTAATTAATTTATTTACGTTCATATTCCGCATCATATGTGTGAACAACACATGCAACCATGGGCAATTGTAAGGCCCTCATCTACGTGTATTTGGTGTTCAAAATTGGTTGCGATTCAGTTATGAGGACCGACTCCTGTATTTGTCGCAACGATGCGTCACCGGGGTGTCTAGACAGGATTTCTAGACACACATAGGTGAAACGGCAAGAAGTTTGGCTGAGCGTGTAAACGAACATTGGAGGGACTATAATAATCAAAAACAAACCTCGGTGCTCTACCAGCATGCCAAAGAACAACATGGTGGTGTACTGGACAGAATTAGCATAGAAATCCTGTCTAGACACCCCAGCGACGCATCGTTGCGACAAATACAGGAGTCGGTCCTCATAACTGAAACGCAACCAATTTTGAACACCAAATACACGTAGATGAGGGCCTTACAATTGCCCATGGTTGCATGTGTTGTTCACACATATGATGCGGAATATGAACGTAAATAAATTAATTAAAAAGTCTCTATCTGATCTGATATAAACGAAATTGTTACAAACACACATATGAACGCACATACTTACATATAAGCACGAACACATAAGTGCGTGCACACATATGAGCGTGCACACATACGAGCTTGCACACACTCACATGCTCATACCAAACAGTTTCGAAATAACGCCAAAACAACGCCAAAACAACGCCAGATCATACATTCAAAATAAATGGAAGTGGAGAGACAAGTTACTGAAGAGATTGCAAGAGTGCAATGAACGAAAGGGATTAAAATTTTGATATTCCGTATCAAAGGTTCCGAAAAGAATAGGCGGAAAAATAGAGCTTGAGACAAGAAGACAGTTTTGACCAATCGGAATTCTGTTTACATAATCAGTTTGATCGGCCACCTTCTTCTGTCGGTTGAGTAAAGTGTCATGCAAGCTGATGTTTATTGGTAATCAAACTTATTTTGCAACACTTGTGTGTATTTATCAGCTTTGTTTTTGTTGATAAGAATTATCACCAACTTTTCCTGTGATCATGATCTGAGAAGACATAAAGAAGTATGCTAAAGATCAGACATAATCTCTTGTGGGCAAGAAATGTAAAATAAAGTTTATAATAAACATAAACACTTTGTAATTTAGTAACTTTCAATGTGATACCTGTTAAACAGAAATTATTCTTATTTAATGAAAATTTAATAAAATCTAATCATAAGTAAAGTAAATTATGCTAAATACAACTAAATTGAAAACCTTTTTCTCTTGGCCATACTGGCAATTCTGAAAACTTTTGGATACGAATTTTACACGAGTAGAAGCTTTTTTTAAACAATTTTTTTTTCCTGAAAATCATATATATATATAACGTGATGTGAATTTCAGTGTAGTTCTAAAATGTTTAATGTTTTTAATTGCAGACAGATATAATGGGGCATGTATCACTGAGTGCCTAAAACAATCGAAGAATAAAGTTGACTCGAGCTATCTCCACGTATGCTCGGATGCGTGCAGACATCGTATATTCGTGTAGTGATTGCATTCAAGTCATTTTGAATACAACTAGAAAAATGAAACCAGAAACATCACTCCTGAGCACGTCTAATCCCCTTAAATTAAATAAGAAAGAAACAATATTATTTGTGAATACATCCGATGTATTTTAACGGAAATAAAGCATTTCAAATACATTCTTTCTTGTGATTCTTTTCAACTTTTGGCACAGGGCCAGAAATTTCGGCGAGGGAGTAAGGCAAAGTCGACCTCGGCGGAATTTGAACTCAGAACGTAGCGACGAGCGAAATACTGCTAAGCATTTTGCCTGGCGTGCTAACGATTCTTCTAGGCACCCTGCCTTGAGAAGAAGAAGAAGAAGAAGAAGAAGAAGAAGAAGAAGAAGAAGAAGAAGAAGAAGAAGAAGAAGAAGAAGAAGAAGAAGAAGAAGAAGAAGAAGAAGAAGAAGAAGAAGAAGAAGAAGAAGAAGAAGGTGGTGGTAGACGTGATGGTGGTGAGGATGGTGGTAGGACCAAAATGAAACAAAATATAAAGAAAAATTAAACGTAGAGATATAAGGGAAACGGACAGCATTAAAAAAGTAGAAGTGCTAGATCTGAAATATTCTGATTACTTCCTACATATAAATTATGGCATAGGCTTGGAGCAACAATATTTTGCAGTGTTTGCAGTAACAAACAGATTACGAAGCTTTCTTCGAACAATTTGGGATACATTAAAAAAAATGGTTGTTTTCTCTGCGAGACACAAGGGACCAATGTAGTTTGAGGTATAAACAACTGAGAAAGTAAGGTGAAGCAAAGCTAAGGATGGACAGCCATTTTTTTTTAAAAGCTGCAATCAAATTACACCATATTCCATCACGGAAGGAGAAACGCCTTTAAAATTTCAGAGTATTGGAATTGAGTGCGCTGTTGCTGGCGATATAAAACGTGAGAAGAGATAATTAACCTAAATGTTGTTTTTGAAGATTACTAATAAAATAGTCTTTACAGTTTTAAAAATATGAATTTAACGTTAAGTTAAATATTTAACTTTATCTTCTATGTAAGATCAGTGTTTTTTTTCTTAGTCTTCGACATTCCCGGAGTTTAATGTTTTCTTCCTGTCTTTATTTACTTACTAGCAGAGATACCCGGCGTTGCCCGTCTTACATGCAATTGAAAAATGAGACTTTTCTGTTATATTTTCTGTAAGGAACTGGAATACATATGATTCGAATTTCATCAAAATTGCACATGAGGGTTCTTTCCCTCTTTACACATCCTAAAAAAATTCTAATCATGAGACATGTATCCCATACTATTGATCTTTATGCGCATATTCCAAAATTTCAGTCTTCTGGAACCTGTGAAAAAGATTTTACTCCTGCAAAATGGAGCTCATGGAGCTCTAAAATGTGGGAATGAAGGCCCCTATTGGGGGTGGGGGTGTTAATGTCAACCAGAGAAGTTGAATTGTTGGGAATGTTTTTACTTGGGTCTTATAGTATACCTGTATATATGTGAGAGTATAGTCTCACTTTAATAGTTTCAGTATGAAATTGAAAATATTAAAGTGAAAATATTTGAAATTACAGTAGCGACATGTTATTGTTTCACTTTTGACAGGTAATACTGAAATAGTGGAATAGTTTCAGTGTTAGAGTGAAAGTATCTGACATTACAGTAGAGTGATGTTATTGTTTCATTTTTGACACATAATACTGAAATAGTGGAGGAGATAAGATATTGCTGTGAGCTCGAACTATGCAGGAAGTTAAAAAATTTTTTGGCCTAAGACACTACATGGACCTTAAAAGAATTTTGCTCCTGAAAAATGGAGCTCATGGAGCTGAAAATTGTGGGAGTTAAGGCCCCTATTGGTGATGGGTGTATTAATGTCAACCAGAGAAGTTTAATTGTTGGGAATCTTTTTAACTTGTGTGTAATATGTATTGTTTGAATTTCTTTAAAATAGGAAATATATGTATGTTCACTGGGTTTGTAAAAGAGAGCAAAGCTACAGGAAAGCAAAAGACGAATGATCACGATAATCAGTCAGCTACCGTAGCCTAGTGGTTACTACTCCCCAATGTAGGATTCCTCACCATACAGTTGACAGGTACAGCTTTAAGATGCATTATGGATCTATAGCAATTGGAAGGGCATGACTCAATAGAAACAACAATGTGTGACGTTTGGAGTAAAGGGAAATGAAAGTGTTGCCTCTGGAGTTTGCAAATGACCACTCTACCGATAGGTAACTGGGCAGAAAATATTTACAATCAATAAATGTCTTCGAACAACCAGTCACTCATCTGGGAAGGCCTTGAAATCAATGTTACCAACTGGGGACTATATGTGTCGCAGTGGTAATAAAAAGACTCAAAGGAGGGCTGCAACTAAATAATTTTACTCATCACTTTGCAAGTGAATCAGTGGAGGCAAAGATGAGTCTCATTTACTTGACAATTTATGCACCACATTGCAGAAATCACAATGTAAGTATATCTGAAAGGATAGTCTTACACTGTTGTACCGTTGAATTACAAATAATGCTCATCTGTTATGTTCGGGTGACCCTATAGCTACCAATGGTACAACTGTATTCGTCTTTGCTTAGGAAAAATGACTAAATTGTGGGTGTGAAGTCCCCATGAAGGGGTCTTTGTAACTTCTAAGAAGAAAAATTTTTAGAAATATTACTTTATTTGTGTGCAATCTGTATGGTTAAAATTTCATTAACATCAAAAATATATGAATTTTCATGGGGGTTATGGCCATTATGCATAGAATATAATTTCCAAATTTCTTAAAGATCCATTCAATACTTTTGACGTAGTTTTGGATAAGAAAACAAATGACTAATGTGTGTGTTTGTGTGCATATATATGTGTGTGTGTATGGGTGTATATATGTATAGATATCTATATGCATTTATATGTGTACATATTAGATGTACACCTATATATATACATCTACACACATGTATACATATAGATCTATATCTATATATATATCTATACATATACGTGTACATATACATCTCTCTCTCTCTTTCTCTCTCTCTCTCTCTCTCTCTGTCTCTGTATATATATATATATATATATATATATAGATAGATAGATATACACACTATTAAAGTGAAAGTATCTGTCATTACAGTATCGAAATGTGATTGTTTCAGTTAGTGGAATAGTTTCATTTTTAAAGTGAAAGTATTTGACATGAGTGTTTTTGTTTCACTTTTGACACGTAATACTTAAATAGTGGAGGAGATATTATGTTGCCGTGGGCTCGAACTCTGCAAGAAGTTAAAACTTTTTTTTTGACTAAAACACAACCGGAACCCTAAGTAAGACATGTGTAAAATTTGAATGAAATTGGTTGTGTAGTTCTCGAGTTTTAGGGGAACACACACACACACACACAGACAGACAGACAGACAGACAGACAGACACACACACACACACACACATTCTCATTTTTATATATATAGATAATAAAAATTTGGTGACATTGTGACACAATAATCTTTTGTATATTTTGCTGTCTGATATATATTTATGATTTTCCGCAGTGTAACTTGTTTATGGAATTTTGTTGCGTTTTTAGGTTGTCATTAACTTTCAATATAAAACTTCCATTGTTAATAAGCGGGTTTTTTCGCACATTTGTGTGCGTGTGCATATGTGTATGTATGTATGTATGTATGTATGTATGTACGTATGTATGTATGCACGTATGAATAAATGCATACACATGTATATAATATCTTTTAGTGTGTAAGAAGTGGTACAATGAATACAATTGCATGTAACAATTGGGTGTGTAACAACAGAGATCAATGAACAAGTGATAAAGTGCAGTTCGTGCGAGTTAAATTTGTTATATTGGGTCATCCTATAAATAATGCGGGGTTTTTTATACTTCTTATATTTTTCAAAATTAAGATAAACAAAGTTCTTTTTTAATCTAGAATATACTCTGCTTCATTTTCTACAATGCTCTTCCATCTATCTGGTAGACTTGCAAGCCCCTTCTTCCAAAATTCACTTGTCCGTGACGAAAAATACTTTTCCAGTACTGTTCTGAACTCGTCTAAAGAATTCATATTTTTTCCGTCCAAATGATTTTGAAGACTACGGAATAAATGATAATCAGATGGGGCAATGTCCAGCGAATATGGTGGGTGGGGTATCGTTTCCCATTCACACTGTTCCAGCCTTTGGGATGTCATCTTCGCTGTATGTGGCCGAGCATTATCCTGTTGGAAAAACACCTTTCGTCTTAAAACCAAAGATGGTCGTTTTTCTCCTAGGGCTAACTTAAGCCGCTCAAGCTGCTGGCAGTAGATCTCCTTTGTTATCGTTTGGTTTGGGGTTAAAAGTTCAAATTAGAGTAAGCCTTTCATATTCCACCAAAAAGATAACAAGACCTTACATAGGTGAAGACCATCTTTAGTCAGCCTGGAGTGCCGGTGTTTCTCCTTTCCCTACCCACTGTTTTCGGCGCTTGACATTTTTATAGAGAACCCATTTCTCGTCACCAGTCACTATTCATTCCAAAAGCGGTTCATTCGTGAGACATGACAGCAAATAAGAGCACACTCGGAAAGTTTGTGAGGAACCCATTGACCCAATTTGCTGACTTTTCCGATGGCATGCAGGTGTCGATGAATGGTTGAATGACCAAATCCAAGCTTCTTTGTTTGTTCCTCAACAGTTACGATGTAATTTTGTTCCACCAGGGTTTGCAGGACGTCCTCGTCGAGGTCTACAGATCTTCCAGGATGAGGCTCGTCTTCTAGGCAGCAGTTTCCGGCTCGGAATTTCTGGAACCATTGTTGACACTGGCTTACGCTTATTGTCCGATCCCCCATGTACTGCATTGATATTTCTCGCACTTTCTGTTGCGTTGTTGCCTTTATTGAGCTCATCAACCAAAATACATTGAATGTGTTTCTTTGTCACTTCCATTATAGCTTTGAAAAAATAACTGTTAAAATCGAACTGCACTCTTCAAAACCTGTACTAAGAATAAGTACAAAGTAAAATTACTACCTGCTTTTACAGCATGTTGATTCCGGTAGTTTAACTCGTCCCTCTCTCACTTTTAGTTCATGCAATTGAAAAGGACCACATTATGAGATGACTCAAGATGAGTACATAGATCGCAGTGAATAGGTGTAAGCGATCATGATCACTTTGTGTGTGACTCAGTGACTAGAATGAAATGGGTGGAATAGTACTTGACTTTTGAAAAACAAATAATGAAAGAAAACTTGTATCAAATTGAAACTTGATCTCACTTCTCTCCTTACACTTTTGCGTATAGAAGGCCCATATTGATTTCATAAAAACTGACGAACGGAAAATAAATCTATGAAATAAAGGAGTTTGTCCAAATTCTGGTGTGAAATCAAACAGTTCCTCACAAACATAAACAACTCGCTTCACATTCGCACTTCCTTCATTAACACACAGACCTTGAAAAGATTCTCTGATGTGAATATAATAATATTGTTTCTTTCGACATCCCAACCACACAACCACTAACACATTAAGGAAACAATATTGTATCCTACCACTAGCTGTTTAAAATACGCAGCTAAAACTATCACCGCTACAAATTCTATTGAGCATCTTGATGTCAAACGAAACAAGCAAGACAACGAAAATATGTGTAATACGATCGAAGCTACTGAACTTAATTAGGACAGCCTGTTTGTCTGAAGAAGTCAAAATGGTGAAGAAAACTAACATAGCGGTTGGAGGATTCGGTGGTCAATAAAGTTATTGGAAGTCAATCCACAAGTAGTCGAGATCTTCTTACTGATTTTCGCCGTGAGGCTGTCATTCATGTTTTGAGTGGATTTTCTTAAAGCTCCGACGCCTCAAGTTTGCAGGAAACTATTATACCATGAAGAGCCTTTCCCACCTTCCAAAAAGCGATAATCGTACTAGAATCAAACCCCTGACAAAGCAACTAGAATCTCTACTGGATATGAATACAAGCGAATTGATCTAGTTGCTCTGATCATCAATTTTTCAACATTGATGGCTTTGTGGCGTACGCTTTAGAGAAAATCCTCTCTCTCTCTGTTATATATACATAAATACGGACGTAGTAGATAACAGCAAGCCTTCGGCCGCCCTTTTGGACCCTATTCTGTCCACTACTCTGATTGGTTGGTATTGGCGCAATTTGTCTCTTGCTCTATTGCGCGCCAATATGCAACCCAACCAATCGCAGCCTTCAAATAAGGTCACGTGAGATAGTCTCTTCTAAACCTCAGTTTGAACCGACTGCTCACTATAAAACTCTAGCTTCACACCGTCTCGATGTCTTTCGGTTCCAGACCGTTTCAGGTCTAGCCACTGACCATACAGGACACAGCCAGTTCCAGCGACAACACAACAGCAGCCACATGGAGACTCATCAACTTCATCCAGCAGCATTCGAGGACCTCCATCTCTGTCGCCACCATTCGTCCTAACGCCATCATCTCTCTACGTACACAGCAACCAGCAATACTCAACACTGTTTGTGAATCACTTCACCATGGTTAGCAGCAAAACACAACCTGCGAGAACTCCCGTAACAAGTGACCAGTAGCAGCAGCGTAGCCACAACTTCTTGTACGACATGTACCTCAACTGGCTCTGCATTACAGCCACAACTTCTTGATACAGCATTCAACTATCGTGTACATTGACTACGAACTGGTATCTATCATCCTTGTGTCTGAACATTCTTCTAGCGTCATATTATAGACTTTCAATGCTCTGTGCTTATCGCACACGCATACATCCATGTTTGTACACACACACTTTGTTCTCATGACAGCCTGTCTATTATCATGTATACATGACTCACTACAGATACACATGTTAACCTATCAATAAAATCTTCTCTTAAACATTCTACTCGGTTGTGTCTCTCTTTTCCTTCTGGCATTTATACGCATTTATTCATTTCATATCTAATTGTATTGACCGTGTGATGTACTAAGGAGCCATTCTCGTCACTTCTCTTCGCACGGTCGTTTACAGTCTCATATTTGTAGCAGAAACTATGACTTATTTTAGATGTGAAAACAGGATGTCATAGTACAAAGTGTCTCATTGAGTGGAAGTCATGCATTTTAAACTCACTGACTAAGTTACTGAAGTTTGTTTTTTTTTTACATCAAAAACAGTATCCAGAAAATGGTTGCGATTTATAAATGGATGTGATTTATAAAACTCTGAATTGAAGCTCCAGTAATGGGGGCCAAACAATGTTTGCCTAAATTTTTTGAACTGTGTTTGAGCGGATTCGTCGTTTAAGTCGTTATTGCAGGACGATGATACTGAATCTACTAAACCGCAATTGTCTTGCAAACATCAATTTCCTGAGGGACGTGAAAGGTTTTCCGATTTCTAACCACAGTGTAGCTCGGTTACTTGTCCTTCGACATCTGTCACAGTGGGATACCCCTTGTTCCAACATGTATCTAATAAACCTGTTCAATTAGAATCCGTTGACTCCATAAGCCTTATTAAAATATTCAAATTCTGTAGAAACTAACAAATTAAGGAGCTTCGAATATGAAGAGTATTCAACATCTTCCGTGGCAGCAGCAAGCTTCTTTCCAATATGTCCATTATATATCGCATCTGCATCAACAACAACAAAAAATTAATAGATTGTTTATGTATTTTTTGTTTTAAAATGACTGAAACTGAGCTAACATGGCAGCTTAATGCACTATGAAATCTAACACCATTAAAAATAAGCATTAACTGTTGCACTCTTTACAGTGAGGTCACTTTATTTTCGTATCTCTAAGACGCTTAAGTTTAATTCAATCTAAAAAGAAAAAGTTATGTTTATTGTGAAGGTGGCTTGAAAAGCGTACGTCTCCACCTGAAAAATTAATCCTTACAATCGTTTACAAAGTCTTCGAACAGGTTATTTCACCTAAATTATTGCCTAAAAGATTGAGCCTTGTCCGAATTAAGGAGTTGTATCCTCTACACTCTGTCTCGTACGTCTATGATAGTACATTAGGATATAAGAAACACCTGGAGCCAATGTAAAAGCCAGTGCAACAAGAAAGAGGCGGTAACTGTATTTGTTTTCATCCGGCAAATAAAACCCGCGTTTACAAGACAGCGGTAGGACAAAATATGGTTTCATTACAGGAAAAATAATTGAGAATAAATTAGAATCTAGCATACAAGGCAACGAAATTATACTCATAGACAATAACAATACATGAGGGCTAGTACAGTAACTTCACAAAGATGATAGTAAAAATAATAGTCTTACCAATGAGTGACGCGACGGGTCGTAGCAACTTCAATGTAGCGTACTTGCTGGTCAATTGAAAAATGACTGATCCTAATTGGTACGTAGGAAAAGCGATGGACTATTTCTTCTTCTTCTTCTTCTTCTTCTTCTTCTTCTTCTTCTTCTTCTTCTTCTTCTTCTTCTCCTCCTCCTCCTCCTCCTCCTCCTCCTTCGTCTTTGGTCCGTTGGTGCTTTGAGCGGCACATCGGGCAGTCAGTGATCGCCAATTATCTCCGTCTCTGACCAACCGGTATGCTTTTTCTCAGGTGATGTTCAATCTGCATAGGTCTTCTTTGAAGGTACTACGCCATGTCTTCCTTGGCCGGTCCCTTTTTCTCTTACCTTCCAGCGGCATCCAGCCCATGACTGTTTTGGCAAGCCTCTCCTCTTACAAACTTAGTATGTGTCCAACCATTCTCAGTATGTGTCCGGCCATTCGTCGTTCGGTTACAATTGCATGCAAGAGTCTTATTCTTGTTGCTTGGAGAATGGCTTCATTTGTCACACCGTCTCGATAAGTGATTCTTATGATCATTCTGGGGCACGGCTGATGAAATACGTCGAGTTGGCGGGCGACTTTTGCTGTCATCTTCCAGGTCTCAGCCGCATAGATCGTTATTGGCAGTATTGTTGTTTTGTATAGACGAATCTTCAGCTCTATACTTATGTTATTGCTACACCAAAATGTTGTCAGTCTTCTAAATACTGCCGCTGCCTCGCTAATTCTGCAGCTTACATCTGTCTCTGCCTCGCCGTTGCTTGTCCCTATGCTTCCCAGATATGTGAAGCTTGTAAATCTTCAACTGGTTTTTGTCCAACTTTCACTGGTACACTTTCTGCTTCTTTCCCAACTTGCATTACCTTCGTGCTCTTGACCGCTGATTCTCAACCCAATCTTTGCTACATCCCTTTGCATTTTTATTGTCATTTCGTATAACGTTGGGCGATTCTAAGCCAACAGGGCAATATCATCGGCAATACAGAAATGCTAAAAACTCAATATATTATTCACGGTATTTATCTGCCGAATCTTTTTTAACAAACTGATGCGGAACAAACGCACTGCAGCAAAAGAAAGCACAAATTTAGTGATATCTGCCACTGAAGTGCTTCGAGAAAAACTTAGCTTATGCCAAGTAAAATCACGATGATGAAATAATTGTGATACTTAAATTTTGTGAGCACGGGCAAAGCTATTGGGAGACCGGGCAATACCGAGCTCGCCTTAGCCTAGCGCTACGACTCCCCATAGACATAAATGAAATTGTATACACCTGAATATTTTTCAGCTGATTACATGAACTTACTGTGGAGGCGCAATGGCCCAGTGGTTAGGGTAGCGGACTCGCGGTCACAGGATCGCGGTTTCGATTCCCAGACTGGGCGTTGTGAGTGTTTATTGAGCGAAAACACCTATAGCTCCACGAAGCTCCGGCAGGGGATGGTGGCGAACCCTGCTGTACTCTTCCACCACAACTTTCTCTCCCTCTTACTTTCTGTTGTGCCTGTAATTCAAAGGGTCAGCCTTGTCACGTTGTGTCACGCTGAATATCCCCGAGAACTACGTTAAGGGTACACGTGTCTGTGGAGTGCTCAGCCACTTGCACGTTAATTTCACGAGCAGGCTGTTGATCGGATCAACTGGAAACCTCGACGTCGTAAGCGACGGAGTGCCAACAACAACAACATGAACTTACAAATTAATAATGATTTAGTTCAAAAAGTTCAGTCATCGTTATTTTCATACCATTGTCATACATAAAACTTTAAAATAGCAATAAACACGACAAACCTGAGAAAGTCAATAGAGTATCGTCTTTAATTACATTTCAAAAATATGAACACCCCAGAGTGGTGTCTTCATTTTACAAAGGTCATGCTGTGATGTAACAGACTGTTACCATTAATTTTTTTTCTTTGTCATTTGTGAACACTATCACTGACAATCTTCTAAGGAATTATTTTAATTAACAAAATCATGATATATTACATGTATTTTTTTTTCTCGTCGTTCATGAAAGATTTGAAAGATTATTGAGATGCCAAACGATATTTTTTGCAAGTTAAACATTCTTCGTGAAAACTATTTTTAGTTCAATCACCACTGCAAATTTCTTCCTCCACTTCCACCTTTTGATGTTTCGTTCTTTTAAGCTCCCATTTTCGTTTCGATTTGCTTCGTTTCTTTACTGAGTCGTTGAAAGACCTTCGCACACTTTCAGACGAATCGTTAGCATGCCAGGCAAAATGCATAGCGCCATTTCGTCCATCTTTATGTTCTGAATTTAAATTCACCAAAGTCGACTTTACTTTTCATCCTTTCAACGTTGATAAAATAAGTACCAGTTGAACATTGGGATTGATGTGATCGACTTATCCCTACTACTATAATTGCTGACCTTGTGCCAAAACTTGAAGCCATTATTATTATTATTATTATTATTATTATTATTATTATTATTATTATTATTATTATTATTTTATGTTTGACTTTTGCTTTGCATTTGTACAAGTTGGATCCAAGTCTCACCCAGAGACCTCAAGAGACAACAAGTTAGAAGTTCATGTAGGTGTTATGCCTATGGTACCATATATTTCGATTTGTACATAGTGTTGTTCTAGAGAATGTTTAAGAAACCATAAGAAAATGATGTGTTTGTTTTGAAATTTGAGATCACATAGACAGTATTTTACGTAGGATATGGGCAGTTCCCATGAGCACTATCTTTTGAACTTCAGCCATTTTGGGGTTTCCTGGTATCTGAGCTATGTAGTTTTGAAGTGTCATCTTCCCTTCTTTTATGCAACAAGAACGATCCGTTTCTCGACCGGATTGTGACTTGCGATGAAAAGTGGATTCTTTACGACAACCGGCGACGCCCAGCTCAGTGGTTGGACGCCGACGAAGCTCCACGGCACTTCCCGAAGCCAAAGTTGCACCAAAAGATCATGTTGACTGTTTGGTGGTCTGCGGCCGGTCTCATCCATCACAGATTTTTGGATCTAGGCGAAACCATTACGGCGGAGAAGTACTGTCAGCAAATGGATGAAATGCATAAGAAACTCAGACAACAACAGCCAGCATTAGTCAATAGAAAAAGGACCAATTCTTCTCTGACAGGTTGGCTCCAGAAGCCACAGCCAGCCAGCTGTCACGTGGCATACTCCATCATCCAAAATAGATCAATGAATATGTAGTAGATGGCAGTGGCTGCTGGAGTCTACCACACAACTCTGTCATTCAAGAGAAAAAAATAGGCTCCGAGACACCGCTTGTCAAAATTACGCGCCCTTCTCATTCATTGGATGATGGTTTGTATCACTTGACAGCTGGTTGGTTGAGGCTGCCGGAGCCCACCTGTCAGTATTTAAGGGCGAAAGAAACGCATCATTCGTCATTCGTGCAGAGATGCAAACATAAACAAAAGTTGTTCAAAATGAAAAGAGAGAGGAGGAAGGACAAATCCGTAGCAGAAGATTCAATTGTTAGAACATTACAAAGTTCTTGGGAAAATAACTCAGCAGGAAGCAGCACAGAGGTTGGGAATTTCAAGAGGTCTGCTCCAGAATTTGCTAAAGAATGAGAATGACCTTCATGCCAAAGGACACGATGGCTGTTCATCAAAAAGAAAGCACCAACGAGAGGGAGAAGACCAAAAGATAGACCGTGCTCTCTACGATCGGTTTCAATTTATTCGCTCGAGAAATGTCCCCGTCAATGGCCCGATCCTAATGCACAAAGCCAATGCCATTGCTCAAGCTGCTGTTGAAATCGTATCAGCCACAAGACATCTAAAAAACTGGGATCTACTTTCGTGCATTACCAGGAAATATACATGTCAACGAGAGTTGCAAGAAAACTGTGGGAGGGTTTAAGACGTCAAAGGACCTGTGTGACCTTGATGTGGCGGCCTGCAACATAAATGGAGACAAAGAAGACTTGCTCTTAATCGGAAAGGCTGGTTAACCAGGATGCTTCAAAAATATCAAAACGCTTCCGATTCAGTACGACTTTTCAACCAATACTTGGATGACAGAAAAAAATCTGTAGGAGATGATTCAGATCTTGGGATCATCGTTTTCAGGAATCTGGAAGACAAGTGGTGGTCCTACTTGACAATTGCTCTTCTCGTGTAGTCATCGATGATTTCAAGAATATCACTTTAAAATTTCTTCCTCCCAACACAACGTAAGTGCTGTAGCCCAGTGACATGGGGATAATCAAGACCTTGAAAACCTACTTCAGACATGAAATGCGCCAGAAGATCATTGATGTTATGGAAAACACTGAACGAGAAGTTGCCCAGAAGTTGCAAAGCGGATCACCATTTTGGATGCCATGTACATGTTAAGTGTAGCTTGGAAGAAGTTCTCTAACTAGACAATCAAACATTGTTGGATCAAAGCTGGTTTTGTTTCGGCCGAAGAATCAAATGAAGCCATAGATGTTAACGAAGATTTGATCCTAGACTTCGCACAGCGTGCTAACGATTCTGCCAGCTCACCACCCTGTGCTGATGTAATTTGAAACTTGTTAGGACGTTGCTCAAATTTCCTGCTGTATTTTGTTATTTTATCTTTTTTAATTTTCTGAGCTCAAAGCCCGCTTATTTTTCAGGGGTTGATAAAATAAATACTAGTCAAGTATTAGCGGCGTTTTTTATATTCCTGTGAAAGTATTCCAGACATGAATGGAATTATATAAAAATAAGATTGTATTATATTTCTGCTGTTGTGACAAATGACAGAAATCAATATTTATTTCGTGTTACATCATATTTTGAATACTAAACAGATGTATTTTTAATTAGATTTTTATCTATTCTTCAAATAACCCAAATAAACATTCGAATAAACACTAATAAGAGAGTTTCTACGTCAATGCTTCACGGCATTTTTTTTTTTTTTCGCGACACACTTAAGAGCAAATAAATATATTTTAGCATACTTTGTACATAAGACAAATGCATTAATAAATGATATTTAAATATTTTAGCCGATAAATCATGTACTTGTTCTTTATTCAATAAATAAACCGTCTTAATCGTGATTATATTTAAGGCGGCGCCGAAGAATTGTTACCGCACCGGCTGCAATGCTTAACAGTTATTTCTCCCGTTTTGAGTTCAAATGACGCCGAAGTCAATTTTTTTTTTATCCTTTCGGGGTCGATGGAATAAATATTAATTGAGCATTGTAATCGATATAATCGACTTTCATTCTCCTCTAAATTGCTGACCTGGTGTCAAAGTTAGAAAAGTTTGATCTTTTTCCTTTCAACGGCAGATCGAGAAATTAATTTTTTGTTACTAAACACTTTCAAACTTCGGACACTGGTAGAATGTGTCATATAAAACGTCTTTTACTCTTAGTGTTGTTGAGAAAAGTTTCTATTTTCAAAGTTATTTCGTATTTATTATGACTATAGAATAGCATTTCGTATTTTTCAAATTCTTAATTTTACCATGAAGGCGGCGAACTGGCAGAATCGTTACCCCCACCGGACAAAATGCTTAGCGGTATTTCGCTCGTCTTTATGTTCTGAGTTCAAATTTCACTGACGTCTTTGCCTTTCATCTTTTTGAGACCAACAAAATAAGTACCAGCTGAGGATTTGGATCGATGTAATCGACGTACCCCTTCCTCCGAAATTACTGGCCCTCTGCTGGAACGCTTTTGATTATGGATCTGCTTGGTTAGGACGAACTGGTTACTAAACAATATCAAAAACGTTACATCAAACTCAAAATTCGATTTTACCAAATCTACTTTTGTAACGAAATAACTGGAAGATAAGGACCAGGAGAATCATCATGGAAATCTAAAAAGATCCATTGAAATATTATTTTGCCATCATTAATTTGGATGTTCGCTTTTATGTTAAAAATAAGCAAAAAAGAAAGGAGGAATGTATAGTCGTTTAAGTTGAACACTTTTCCTTCTGATTGCTTGTTTGAAAAATAATTTTCAATAATTAGCAATGAAATTATAATTTATCAAGTGTCCTTTATAGTGCACATAACCCGAAATCTTTTCTCTGTTTTCCTTCTCGTGTTGCCTCCTCTTCTCTCTCACTCTCCTACGTGTTCTTTCTATCTCTCACTCTCTCTCACTCTCTATCTCTATCTGTCTCTCTCTCTCTATCTATCTATCTCTCTGACTATCTATCTATCCATTTCTACCTCTCTCCCACACTTTCCCCATTATCTCAATCTCTCTTCTGTCTTTTCTCTACCTCTCCATGATATTTTTACTTCTTTTCTTAAATCTTCCGCTAATTTTCCCACTTTTTCATCATTCTCAATCTCTTCGTCTTATCCACACACACACACACACACACACACACACATTATACTCTATATGTATCTCTATATGCCTCTCTTTGTCTTTCTTTCTCTCTTTCTTCCTCTTTCTCTTTCTTTTTCTCTTTCTTTCTCTCTCTCTCTCTCTCTCTCTCTCTTTCTCTCTCTCCCTCTTATATGTATGCATATATTTGTGTATGTATATATTTACTCGGTGTATGTAGTAAACCAAGAAATTTTGATTAATTAAAAATAGACTACAATGCGGAGTGAATAGGATTTTTTTCTATGAAGTGACAACTCAAGACATGTTTCTTTCTTAATAGACCTCTTCATTGAAGCACAGTCAAATCGTTACTGCAGATCTTAGAGGCACGTTTTCAGTGACATTATAATTCAAAGTAAATGCTCCTGGAACTCACACCTTTCCCCAACGCTTTTCCTACAGGCAACATGCATTCAAGTTGAATAGTAATATTGTTGACTTCACCAATCTGTGAGGACCTGAAATAATCATGGGTATTAACACTTTCTTCTGGCTAAATCTTTTTAATGTAAGACTGAACAACAAACAGAAAATATTTAAATTAACACATTAAAAAAATTACATGCCAAATACATGAGAAACAGTGCCAGCTATTGCTGGTATTAATGTATACTTAATAAATTGAGAAAAAATCGATGTCTCGCTCTCGGGGATTTATTATTTTAAATGTTATAATTGTCTCGTTTAAAGCATTATACATCTACTTAATAATTATCTCGTCACAATTTCATAAAGGACGGCGAAGCCTATAGTTCTCTGAGGAGGATTTCATGAGAGCGAAACATGTCCAAAGTTATCTCTTGTATTTGCCAAAATAACTAAAATGATCTTAGTCATTAGTGTAATTTTTTTCATTTCCTCAGCGTATAAATGATTCTAATTATATTTTTCCTGTTCACCACCTGAAATATGCTAATTCTAACTTAACTATATATTTCCATATTCACTCAGAATTACGATAGAGCATATTGAATACAAATTGCTCTCCACCAATTTTATCTTTAAATTCTTACAAACCATAGCTTAAAACCGATTTTCTTAAACATCAGTACTATAATTGATTCTTATTTTATTGTTTGTTTAACTCACTACAATTAATCTACGTCTTGGTTAATTAAATTGTCATATTCGCCACATTAAGTGTATTCATGCTTACTTTACTAAATATTTCAAGCGACAGAATTTGTTCCACAATCATTCCTTTGGTCATTAACATCAGAATTAATTATTTAGAACATAATTCTCATCAGTAACAACGAAATTTTAATCAAAATTTCTTGTTTAACTACATCAAGTATGCTAACAAGCACTTAACTATTAAATTTGAATGCAGTATGACTGGGAGCTGTTCCCCCTTCCCAGTTATGCTGCATCCTTATAAACTATAACGTTATTTGCTCATTCACAAAAATCCTGTATGCTTGTCATCTAATATCAGTGGTAACGGTTAGACAATGCTTCGCTGAGGAGGTCCAATAAGGCCGAAATATATCCAGACTTATCACTGTGCTGTTTAAAACCCTCCCACTTGAATTCCATATTTAATCAATTAATTAGAGTTTTGGGGTTGTTTCCTATACTCTTTACTTTTTTACTCTTTTACTTGTTTCAGTCATTTGACTGCGGCCATGCTGGAGCACCGCCTTTAGCCGAGCAAATCGACCCCAGGACTTATTCTTTGGAAGCCTATTACTTATTCTATCGGTCTCTTTTGCCGAACCGCTAAGTTACGGGGACGTAAACACACCAGCATCGGTTGTCAAGCGATGTTGGGGGCACAAACACAGACACACAAACACATACACACACACACACACTATATATATATATATATATATATAAACATAATTAAGGGATCAGCAAATATTTGCTTCACCATATACCGAAGTTCAGAAATAGCAGCTAAAAAAGCTGAGAATCCCACAGATAGCATCACCTGTAACTCACAAAGGCAAAAACAAGAAGAAAAAAACAATGAAAAACTAACCATTCCGAAGGTTAACAGTAGACGCGTTTCTGGGTTATGATTGATACTCAATTTCCTTCATCAATACTGTATTCCAGCAGTAAATTTGACTATGCTAGCAAACTGTGCAAGCATGAACGAGTAACATTCCACACCGACACAGATCTGAAAGCATAACCGAATCTACCTCGGTCAGCCAGTCTAACTGTCCTTCCTTCAAGAAATTACCATGTGCGTGACCTGAAACAATCTGAAAATCTGAAACAATCAACCACCTCTTCTTCATGAATAATTTGAAGCTGCATAGCAAGGATGAGGCACAAGTGAGTTCTTTGGTGAACACGATCCACTGTTTTAGTGCTGATATTAAAATGGAATTCAAACTTAAGAAATGTAGTATAATGTACCTGAAAAAAGGCAACGAACAGTCCCTAACAGGGATAGAATTACCTAATAGAGAACTGGTTAAACAAATTGAAAAGGAAGGCTACAAACACCTTGGCATACTTGAGTTCAACGAAATCATGTAGAAGGAAATGAAACAACTGAAGAGGGAATGTTTCCGGAGACTAAAATTGGTGTTGCGCTCAAAATTGACCGGTTGAAATAAAAATCCAAGCAGTTAACACAGGGGCAATAGCGTCACCTCAGTATGGAGCTGGAATCATAAAATGGCAAAAGAAAGAACTGATGAAGACAAGAAAAATATTAACAGTGCACGGAGTCTTCCACCCTAAGATTGACAACGATATGCTATACTTGTCCAGAAGAAAGGGTGGAAGTGGTTTGAGCAGTTGCCAGGATTGTATTGAAGCAGAGGAAAACAACTTAGGGTGGTATGTAAAACATATGAAGAAGTCCGGCGTCATCAAAATTCATAATTGTATAAAGAAAGAAAAACTTAAAGAGGAAAAGAACACAAAAAAGAAGCAGCACGGAAATAGAAAAAAATGTTCACTCAGCTTGCAAAAGATACAAGCGCCAAAACAGAAACAGAAGACCGGTATCTATGGATGATGTGGAGTGACTTAAAAATAGAGACAGAACCACTCATATGCGCAGCTCAAGAACAAGAGTTAAGGACCAACTATATAGAGTGAAGAATAGGCAACACTACTGACAGCGATAAATACAGAATGTGTGATGAGAGGGGTGAAACGGTATGGCACATCTTTAGCGAATGTGGCAAGAATGATCTATTGGGAGCTCTGTGGAAATCACGGTCTACATAGAGCAAAGACGTGATATGAGCAAACCCCAGAAGGAGTCATCAAGAATGAAGATTGCAAAATCCTGTGAGATGCAATGATCCAGTGCGATCACCTGACCAGACATCGGAAACCGGACATTGTTGTAGTGAATAAAAAAAAAAAAAAGGAAAGAATATGCATGATAATCGGCATACCATGTTCCGGTGACAACAGGATCAAAGAGAAAGAAGAAAAACTGAACAAGTATGAGGACTTGAAGTGGGAAATACGAAGGTTGTGGTCAATGAGGAGAGTAGTCGTGATACCAATAGTAATTGGCATACTCAGAAGTATCAGCACTCAACTACCAACATGGCTGGAAAAGATTGGTACAAATGTACAGATAGAACACCTATAAAAGTCAGCATTGCTTGGAACTGCAAGAATCCTTCGCAGAGTTCTTGAAGCTCAACCAGTAAACAAGTGTCACCTTAGTCTGCTGGCTGTGGACAGCTGACACTTACCCTCATACCCAGCAAAATAAGCTGAGAGTTTTCATCAAATAATAATAATAATAATAATAATAATAATAATAATAATAATAATAATAATAATAATAATAATAATAATCCTACCAAAACTTACCAGAACAACCATGAGAAGACATCACAATAGCAGACCTAAGGATGACACTCACGAAGGTACATAAGTGAAAATTTCCTGGTAATGATAGGGTACAACAACAACAACAACAACAACAATAATAATAGCCCAATACATCACTGTCAGTGATAGTTATTTTATCAGTCCCCAAAGGACGTCAGGAACTGGACGGAACTTTTGAACTCGGAACGTAAAGAGTAAAAAACAAAAATGCTGCGAAACATTTTGTCTGATGTGGTAAGGATTCTACCAGCTTTCCGCCTTAATGATAATAACCTTTTCTAAATTTGGCACACAGTTAGTAATTTTCAAGGGAAGGTTAAGTCATTTGCATTGACTTCAATATTTCCTTGGTACTTACTTTATCGACTCCAGAGGAATAAAAGGCAAAGTTGACCCTGGCGTAATTTGACCTCAGAATTTAATAAAGAAATACCACTAGGTATTTTGTCCGACACATTAACGAATCTGCCAGCCCACCGCCTTCATCTTAATAATAATAATAATAATAATAATAATAATAATAATAATAATAATAATAATAATAATAATATCTACGAAAATAGAATTGGAAAGAGAAATTGAAAAAGTTATTGAATTGTGCGGCAGTGAATTAATACAATGCAATCATTGATATCTGCTTGAAGGTGTCTGGAATATTCTCTTCTGTTAATTGAACGAGGACTACAGAATAGCTCCCATTTAGCTTCTTTTTATTTTTTTTTTTATTTTTCCTTTTTTCTTTTATTCATTTTCATTCTTTAAAGTCAGAAATAATTTCTATTGTGGTTGAATTTTGTACACCAACCAACTCCCTAGAGTAACGACGAGAAAAGACAATTGAAGACAGTTAACTTCATATTTTAATTTCAGTGATCATGTGATCATGTTTATCGTACACAACATGCTATCTATCTATCTATCTATCTACTTCACTCTCTACCCTTAGATTTGCTCATCTATATTTTTTCGTTCTTTTTTCTGTTTTTCCCGCTCTCTTTCACTATGTGGGTGTCTACATTTCGCTCTGTGCTTCACTTTTCATTGTGCGTAATAACATATTTATCTTATAGTTCTGTCTATTGATATCCTTATTTTCAACTTAAGAAATTTAAATAACAAAAATAAAGCAAGTTTGCACGAAACACAAAGATTACTAATAAACAAACACCGAACAATTTGAACAGAGATGAAGCTGAAGAGATCGTGTGAGAAGAAAGAAATTCTGTTGATGGTTCTGACAAGAGAGAAGTGTGGTTTGGTCAGGAGACATGATTTGAGCCCATAGCCTTTACAGTTCTTCTAGGCAGACGAGGTTGACGTAATAGACGTTCTTCAATAAAGGCATGTTGATGGCGGCCAGGAAAACAAAATCATAATCAGATAGGGAATTCCAGAGAGATATGGTACTGGAGAAGGACAAAGCGTAGTGCTTACTACACAGCATGTAAAGGCGAGACATAGTACGGATGGTGGGAAGAGAAAAAAAAACGAATGAATTGGGTGGACACAAGATCATCCAGATCATAGAAAAAGAGGCCTCAGTAACAGTGGATAAGATGGAGTAAGGAGACAGCTCGTTTGTGGGCCAAGGGCTGGAGTGTGTTGATAAGTGACATTAGTTGAATTGGTAGAATCAAAGCGACTCCGGCCAATCAGTTGAATAGCCTATTGGTGGAATGTAGTCCAGGATGTCTGTAACTGTCACAAAAAGATATAAACACACACACAGCCATACATACTACGGCCTTCTGCACACCAAATTCCACACACGATGTGTGGATCAACTGGTTGTAATGTGACCTTCTTAACCCCACCACCATACTTGTAGCCATTCACAAACATACACTACACGTATGTAACTATTATATTTTCTATTTATTAATTCACAACAGTGTCATTTCGCAAATGGAAATTAGAAATGTCCAGAAAATAGTGATCAGCCTTTTTAAACTCAAGAGTAGCTGTAGAATTCAGATATTTCCAAAAGTTCCAACATTCTTTGTGCACTGAGTTATAATGCCTTAAATTTAGCAGCTAGCTGCAATTATTTTTGCACCAAGTTAAATCATGAAAAGGAGCAGAAGTTTAAAGAATTGTTACCTCTTTGGGTAATAAAGAGCGTCTTTTCACAGTGCAAAGATATGTGCAAAGAAGACCACATAAAAAAAAAAGAGAGAGAGATAAATAAATCTTCTCAAATAGTAAAAAAAAAAAAAGAAAAAAGAAGATATTGTTACTTTTCAGATTCAGTAAAGCAGCTAATTTGAGCCATTGAAGATTGCTGTTTTCAAATATCTGTAAATAAACTAATATCCACTGATATTTGCTTAAGAACTCAATTTTGTCCAAATGCATGGATTATCTGCAGACAATACTACACAAACAAAAAAACTCTCAATTACTTTCAAATATTTTATTAATATAAATAAATAAATATATATCTTTGTAATCTGTTTCATTTTCTTTTCTTTTATTCTAACAAATTTGAAATTAACAATGTGAAGTGATAACAAACATTTGATTACAAAGAAATTTACAGTTAAAAATTGAGCTGTTTTTATTTGTTAAAAATATATAAAAACAATTAAAAGAGGACAGATACTTCCATATAAAATTGTAAACCCAAAAATTTATACCAGTCAGGATTTGAGTAATTTTTTCCTAGTTTCTTCACGAACAATATCAGGTTAAAACTGGATCTGTGTGTGCATGTGTGTATGTGTGTGAGAAAGAGTGAGAGAGAGTGAGAAAGAGAGAAAGAGAGTGTGTGTATGTAAGTATGCACGCATGTATGTATGTATGTATGTATGTATGCATGTGAAATGATGGAGTACACTGAATGAAAAATTACCTCTGTCATTAGGATATGATATTTAAGTTCTCCCAACATTTAACTGATACCCGTAAAATCAGACAGTCACAAAATCTGAATAATCTCAAGAGATATCCTCTTAAAGTTGCAAAAAGTAAACACACATTCAGGCATCCCATACATGCACACACACAGATACTTGTGTTTATTAGATTCATCAGACCAGTGTGGTAGGCTTCACTGAGGAGACACACAACAAGGTTGAAACACCACATCTCAAAGCCCCCTTCACACTGGCGAAGGGTGTATGTTACAAACAAACATCATTTAAAAGGAGGTGTTCTTTGATGAAGAAATATATCAGTGATTAGACATTCATGTTTGAATCTGCAGGAATGTATTAAAATGAATTAATGTGCTATTGTTGAGATTCTCACTGTTTTGTATGCACTCTGTGAATTATTATATATCTATTCATATACAGATATGTATACATTATCTATATGTATTGATATCTCTGTGTGTGTGGGGGGTACGTGTTCTTCAAACCAATTCAACTGGCAAGAGGTCAAGAGGATGGTTGGATAATATCCATGATATCAGTTGGTCATGCTTGGGAATCCAAGACTCTATGGAGGAAGTACCTGAGTACTCTAACCCCATGACCATATAAGGAAGACTGGGCAGAGAAGACAGATGGCTATCATCATCATCATCGTTTAACGTCCGCTTTCCATGCTAGCATGGGTTGGACGATTTGACTGAGGACTGGTGAAACCGGATGGCAACACCAGGCTCCAGTCTGATTTGGCAGAGTTTCTACAGCTGGATGCCCTTCCTAACGCCAACCACTCAGAGAGTGTAGTGGGTGCTTTTACGTGTCACCCGCACGAAAACGGCCACGCTCGAAATGGTGTCTTTTATGTGCCACCCGCACAAACCAGTCCAGGGGCACTGGCAACGATCTCGCTCGAAAATCCTACAGGAGCCAGTCAGGCGGTACTGGCAACGGCCACGCTCAAAATGGTGCATCTCATGTGCCACCCGCACAAGAACCAGTCCAGGGGCACTGGCAACGATCTTACTTGGCTTGCCGGGTCTATATAAATACATAAACACACACACATATGTTATCATCGTTGTAATCGTTTTATGTGCACTTTTCATGATGGAATGGAGAGTTGGAGAGATCATCACAGTCAGAGTTAATTATTTTTGCCTGTCAAGGCAATGTTGATGGATCTATATTTTGACACAGCTTCTATATATGAATGCCCTACTGAAAACTATATTATATATATTCACCATGTGTACCCTACTTGTAGAATAGATACACTGTGTTCTTCAATGTAATAAGACTAAAATGAAAGGAACAGCATCATCATCATCATCATCATCATTTAATGTTCGCTTTCCATACTGGCATAGGTTGAACAGTCCGACTGAAAACTGGGAAACCAGGGGGACTGCACCAGGTTCCGATCTGATTTGGCAAAGTTTCTATGGCTGGACGCCCTTCCTAATGCCAACCACTCACTGCTAGGTGTAATAAGGCACATGTATACAACAAAGCACCCAGCCCACAGACACAATATAATGCTAGTATTCATAATAAAAATAATTTTAATATATATAAAATAGAACAACACTTTTTCCCACCACCCATCTGTTTATTTTTCAAGTCATTTGTATTATTGAAAAGCAGTCTGCTCATACACTATTCATAATTATTCTATAGACACAAAAGAAACATACACACACATACCATAAACACTAAAATGTGTGTGTGTGTGTGTGTGTGTGTGTGTGTGTGTGTGTGTGTATTGGAAGTAAACCTACTACCTCTGTATGTTGAGTTACTGAGATCCAGTTGAGTTATGACTAATGACTTAAGCGCTATGGTAATAAGAATTCAAACCAAATATATACAAATTTTCACAAGTGTTGTTCAGAAACTCAGATTATTATGTATAATGAGTTTTGACTGATTCTATAGTCTAATTAGCACACACACGTACACACATCTACATGTATTTCTGTTAATCATCACTTGAGAGTAGGAAAATTGTTCTTGAGAGGAAGGATTCAGTCTCAGGTTAGCTGGGAGATAAATATTTCTTGTCAATTTCGATGCGACGAAATTTGTTTCTGAAAGCACAGATAACTGGAAGTACACAAATGACTGCAGTCAGTAGTGTCCAGTTCATCCATGATACACCTGAAATATAAAGATGTGTTGATTATCAGAAAGTAATACACACCTGTGTAATTACTAAATTATTATCAGTAAAACTATTAAAACTATAAATGCAATGGTAATATGGATTGTTTGCATTAGTATGGTAATAGAATATCCAATTATCACCTTAAAAACAAAAACATGAGACAAACAGTAGCTGTTGTTGTTGGCACTCCGTCACTTATGACGTCAAGGGTTCCAGTTGATCTGATCAACGGAACAGCCTGCTTGTGAAATTAACGTGCAAGTGGCTGAACACTCCACAGACACATGTACCCTTAACGCAGTTCTCAGGGATACTCAGCGTGACACAGTGTGACAAGGCTGACCCTTTGAATTACAGGCACAACAGAAACAGGAAATAAGAGTGAGAGAAAGTTGTGCTGAAAGAGTACAGCAGGGTTCGCCACCATCCCCTGCCGGAGCCTCGTGGAGCTTTAGGTGTTTTCGCTCAATAAACACTCACAAAGCCCGGTCTGGGAATCGAAACCGTAATCCTATGACTGCGAGTCCGCTGCCCTAACCACTGGGCCATTGCACCTCTACAATAAACAGTAGCAAAAGAATGGGAAAAGAGAACAAAATATATAATTATATTGTGAGAAAGGAACAGAGGAGAAATCAATGTTTCAGATTGTAGGCCTTCATCAAGAGCAGAACAGAAGAAAGAGGTGGAGGAAACAAAAGAGTGGTGCTTTGCATATTTATTCTTAATATATTTTAGCAGATTAGAATGCAAATATGCTAATCACAGGTGTATTTGTCATAGGAGGACAGGTTCTTCTTTTTTACAATGACTATGTGGTCATAACACGCACAATTCATTGATGCAAGGTGCTGGTTTTAGGAAACCAGCATGGTGAATGTGAATGATTAGATTGTTATTTTGCAGGTAAAAGACAGGATGTGTGTGTGTGTGAGAGAGAGAGAGAGAGAGAGAGAGAGAGAGAGAGCATATTGACTTAAGTGAAATAAACATGGGAAATTTTATGGAACTGTTATGGTTCAAAGAGCACATTATGTATATGAGGCATTATGTATGAAAGTAACTATATGTGAATGTTCAGAATAATAGAAAAGGGTGTTATGTGTCATAATGCTGGGGTATAAATAGATGAATAGTGCACTGCATGTGTACAGAAAGTGGGTGAATTACAACTGAGAGTATTTATCAGTGTTTGGTTGGGGTTTTTTTTGAAGGAGGAAGAAAGCAGCATTTTTAGAGCAAGTCTGATTTCAACCTAAAAAATAAATAGTTGTTTTCAGTGCAAGCAGAAAATGAGACTTTTGTGGTGCTGTACATCATCATCATCATTTAATATCTGTTGTCCATGTTGGCATGGGGTTGGACAGTTTGACCAGGGCTGGTAAGCTGGAAGGCTATGGTTACAAAAGATAATATGCAGCTAGGTGTAACCCAAATAATTGAAATAACAAGCTACAGGTCTAAGTGAAATGATGTTGCATCAAATATCCGACTAGTGTTCTCCACTATAATTAGCCAGTGCTTCAGTTGTTTCCCCAATATCTGCTAAGATGCAGAGATGATATATTTTGCAATAGATGAGGTTCTTGGAGGAACAAGTACAGCTAGGATAGTTAGAGCTCATCATGGTGCCCACAGCCACCCCAGGAACCTACTGGAAGAAGTCTGCAGAAAAGGAAAAGAAACTGAGAGTAAGGCTGAGTCGAGTAAAGTAGAGAAGAGTAGAGGTACTGGACTTGAGCATAGTCTGATGGTCAAGAAAATATTTTAGGATTATGAATCCATCACTGTGCAGGTCAACAATATAGAGGGACATCACTAACATTTATGGTGCAAAAAGGTCAGGTAAGAATGAGAAGTTGAAGAGGTAGAGGTTATACTGCTAGTTGAGGAATACCTGTGCTTAATTACTTTGATTCCTCAGTCTACAAATGTGTAAGCACATCACCATTATCACTCCTCATTTGTCTAACAATTATAAGTAAAGAAGAGACTACCAAAGCAGTCACAGAAGTCTGGTGCAGGCTTTAGCCTGGCCGGCTCTTGTGGTACCATCCCACCCATGCCAGCATGGAAGACAGACATTAAACAATAAGGATGATGGTGATGATGAAGAGAGTAATGAGTAATAGTTACACTCAAATATCTGAATAAATCATACATATGCAAGCACACACACACACACACACACACACCCAACTCTGATATGGGTAGGTTTTCTCAAGAACTGCATATCATGAGTCATCTCAGTCCTCCATCATCTCCATGAGGCTCAAGGTCTTGCAATCAGCCTTCCCATGTTTTCCTGGATTTCCCTCTTCTGCAAGTTCCATCCACTTTTAGTGATCACCACTTCTTTATACAGTTGTCCTCAACCATACACACCACATGCCCATACCAATGCAGTCTTCTTTCATGCACACTACATCTGGTTCCTCTTATGCCCAGTTTTTCACTCACTACCTTTGTACTGCCTTTCATGCACACTTACATTGCACATCTAACAGAGCATACTCACTTCATTTCTTTCTAGGGGCAATCCCAAGGTCATACATGACTAAAGGGGGGTGCTTTAGAACTTACCAATATTAGGTATCATGAGAATAAACAAGAAAACCAAAGACACAGCATTGGAGAGCAGATTTAAAACTCCATTAGCGACTCCTTCTGCAATAGGGAATGCTGCCTCAGAACTCATTTCATAAAGGATTGGGTAGATAGATGTGAGGAATATCATAGAAAGGGTTATTGACAAGGTCAGTTGAACTGCAAATAAGAGAAGAAAAAAGAAAAGTCAAGTTAAATAGAAAAAGAAATCAAACAATGTAGTAATTAATAAATAAGTGGTGATATATTGGAAAAGAAGGCACGTGATCTAGTAGTTAGTGTGCTGCATTGACGATCACAAGATGATAGCTTTGATTCCTGGGCTGGGTAATGCATTGGTGTTCTTGAGCGAAACACTTCATTTCTCATTGCTCTGTTATCACTTCAACATCTGACATGTGGCACACCATGCACTTGTACAGGCAATTTTGATTTGATGGAGAAAGTTAGCAAATGAACTACACAAATGTTTCATCATTGAAGGTGGTGAGCTGGCAGAACCGTTAGCACGCTGGGCGAAATGCTTTGTGGTATTTTGTCTGCCGTTACGTTCTGAGTTCAAATTCCACCGAGGTCGACTTAGCCTTTCATCCTTTCGGGGTCGATAAATTAAGTACCAGTTACGCACTGGGGTCGATGTAATCGACTTAATCCCTTCGTCTGTCCTTGTTTGTCCCCTCTATGTTTAGCCCCTTGTGGGCAATAAAGAAATAACAAACGTTTCATCAATATAAAACAAATCATCGGCACAAATTGTTCAGCAAGAAATCGTGAAACCCTCATCTGCTGTTTAAGATAAGAAAGTCCACAATATTGAATAATGTATGCAAAAAAAAAAGAATTTCAATTAATTGAGATTTCCTTCTTAGATGAAGAAACAAAACCAAATCTAGAGTAATTATTGATAGCACTTAAAACAAGGGGAACATAATTTCAAATAATTAAGAAGGCGGAGGAGTGGCTGTGTGGTAAGTAGCTTGCTTACCAACCACATGGTCCCGGGTTCAGTCCCACAGCATGGCACCTTGGGCAAGTGTCTTCTACTATATCCTCGGGCCGACCAAAGCCTCGTGAGTGGATTTGGTAGACGGAAACTGGAAGAAGCCCGTCGTATATGCATATATATATATATGTATGTGTGTGCTTGTGTGTCTGTTTGTCCTCCCCCAGCATTGCTTGACAACTGATGCTGGTGTATTTACGTCCCCGTAACTTAGCGGTTCGGCAAAAGAGACCGATAGAATAAGTACTAGGCTTACAAAGAATAAGCTCTGGGGTCGATTTGCTCGACTATAAAGGCGGTGCTCCAGCATGGCCACAGTCAAATGACTGAAACTAGTAAAAGAGTAAAAGAGTAAAAGAATTAATTTCAGGAAAATATTTACATGCTTACAGGAAAATCAAATTTTTGCTTGCCCACAAATTAATTATTTTGTGGAACACTGTCAAAGAAAATTCTACACATCAAAGAATGCTAGGTGCAGCAGCATACTCCATGCTACATATTCCTCTTGTAGGTGTCTCATTAAGAAAACGTATGCTGTGTGGATGGGTGTGTGGGTATGTGTTGGTTTGTATATACACAGGGTGCGATGGGTAAATTGTCGCCATTTTATATTTTTAATTTCACGCATGTGCATTGTTTGTATTTGATTTTGTCAACTACACAGTATAGTAGGGTCAGCTGGACACTGTCTGTGAGAAAAATAGCACCATGACGCAATTCACTCGCCCAGGAATTTGGAAATGACATGCTGTACTGCTTGGCATTCGCCTCTGAAGCTCCAATACAAGCATTTCAGAGTGTTTGGGTGTCAATCTGAAGACAGGGCAATCTAAGGACATGTACTGAGAGTGATTAAAATCAAACATCCAGTCAACATTATGGTGTTTGGAGTGATCACTAGTGATGGCGACGTTAAGCCTCCATTCATCTCCCCACATGGCCTCAGACTCAACACGGCGGTCTACATCAAGTGTCTGGAGGAGGTAGTGCTGCCTTGGGTCAAGAGGTTGGTTGCTGGAAGACCCTTTGTCTGGCAACAGGACTCTGTACCATGCCACACAAGCAGGAGAACCCAGTCATGGCTGTCAGGCAATTTCTATGACCACATCAACCCTAACACCTGGCCACTCCCCAGACTGCAACCCCTTTGATTATTATGTGTAGGGAACAGTTGAGTGAGAGACCAACAAAACTCCTTGTAACACCAAAGATGAACTGAAGGCAAGGATTATGGCAACATTCACCAACTTAAACAAGGAGACCATCCAAAAGAGTTGCAGGAGATTCCAAAGTCATTTGGAGGCCATGGTTGAAGCCAGGTACCTCTACTAGTATATATGTATATGTATATATATATATATATATATATATATATATATATATATATATATATATACATATATATATATATATATATATATATACATATATATATATATATATATATATATATATATATATATATATATATATATATATATATACACACATGCACTTGCGTGTTTGTTTACATTTACACTTCTCTAAAGTGCTGAGCTACATGTAATGACATTATTGACATTACACATCTGCTGGCTTTGCACCTGCGTAAACATGGAACAAGAGACTCTTTCCTACCACAAATCCAAAATGCATCGCATATAGGCTAATTATGTTCCTTATCAGTTGATGAGGAACATAATTAGTTTACATAACCTGGTCCATCAGCTCAGTAATTTCCTTTCTCAAAATCAAAAGAGAAATAAAATACAATGGATGCACTCATGAAAAGAACTAAAAAAAAGGCATGGGAGCAATGTTTAATGGATTCACTATTAACAATCATGAAGGTAAACATTTAATGAATGGAATAAAAGAAGCAACACAGAAGCACGTTAACAGATCCATGCATGTATATAGATATACAGGTCATTGTTAGTAGTGTGGGAAGACGGGCAACAGGAAAAATTTGTAGTGTGACTAATGTTTGTTATGAAGTCATCTCAAAATCATGCTTTTTTATGTGATTTCCAGTTGTATAATAGGGTTTTAGCAAATAAATAAATAGTTAAATAATGGTAGTTTTCTGTGGTGCAGAGTTTGCAGGGATTATCAGTATAACATCTACAGTACCACTATAGTGATATGTGTACACTCACATACAGTATATAAGCAAAGGCACACACTTGGACACACACATACACACATAAACATCGATACATACACACACACACACACACACACACGTGCATATATACATACACACACGATGACTACAACTCAGTTTCAATCATTGCCATTACTTGATTGTTTTTATAAATATGAGCAGTGTGGAGGTGACTTTTCAGTCCTACTAAGGACTGAAATAAATAAATAAATGTTAATTAAAATTGTGTAAAAAAAAAAAAAACATTGTAATCTCAATAGACAGAAATTTACATCTCTTTTGAAAGAGATTAACTCTTTCATCTTCTTGCATAAAAAGTTTAAGACCAATGATAGCTCAGTTACATTGTGTTTAAAGACTAATTATTCATATTTGAATTATCAAGTGTATTATCAATTGTATTTCAATTTTTTTTTAAGACAAAGAAAAGAAAAATTCAGTAGAGAGATATCCACTCACCATCTGTGATGTGGAGGACATTTTCATACATCAACTGGAACCATGTCAGCAGTCCAATGGAGATTGTAATGAGAGCTGAGAGAAATATTCTAGTGTAGTTCACAAACATGTCTGATAACCTGTGGGTATTATATAAAACAAAACTGTATTAGGCCAAAAATTACTGAGATGATGGAAAAGAAAAATACCAGTGACAAACACAAGAATACATACATACATATACCATCACCATCATCATCATCATCATCATCATTTAACATCTTTTTGTATATATATATATATATATATATATATATATATATATATATATTGTTTTTTGACAGCACCGCATGACTGGCATCCGTGCTAATGGAGCGCTAAGAGCATATCCGAGCATGATTGTTGCCAGGGCCGCTAACTGGCCCCCGTGCCGGTGGCACGTAAAAAGCACCATTCGAGCATGATCGTTACCAGTGTCGCTTTACCGGCACTTGTGCACGTGGTATGTGAAAAACAACATTCAAGTGAGGACGTTGCCAGTGCCGCTGGACTGGCTCCTGTGCAGGTGGCATGTAAAATACACCATTTTGAGTGTGGCCGTTGCCAGTACCGCTGACTGGCCTTCGTGCTGGTGGCACGTAAAAGCACCCACTACACTCTCGGAGTGGCTGGCGTTAGGAAGGGCATCCAGCTGTAGAAACTTTGCCAAATCAGATTGGAGCCTGGTGTAGCCATCTGGTTCACCAGTCCTCAGTCAAATCATCCAACCCATGCTAGCATGGAAAGCGGACGTTAAACGATGATGATGATGATGATATATATGTATATACATATAAATATATATCATCATCATCACCATTTAATGTATGTCATCCATGCTGGCATGGGTTGGATGGTTTGACAAGATCCAGTGAGCTAGAGGACTGAGTCAAGCTGCAACGTCTCTTTTGGCATATGGCTACACATCTTTCCTAATACCAACCACTTTACAGAGTGTACTAGATGCGTTTTTTCATGACATCAATACTAGTGAGGTTGCAAAATAACTTGCAAGACAAAGAAGAACCTCAATTGAATGGGATTGTAATAGAGGGGGAAGTGGCTTTATGCCAAATGATGAGAGGCAAATGTATGATAGAGGGACAGGCAAGATGTCTTGTTATAGAAGAAATACCTGGCTACATCACATTATATAGGAGTGAGGGAAAGTAGGTAGAAAGAAGATAAAGATGTCGGTGACAAAGTGTTAGAGTATGCTCTCAAGGTATAAGAAGGTGAGTATAAGAGTGAATATGGATAGATCAAGAAGGATAGGTAGATAAGTTTGTAGGAGTGCGAGGGTAGTGATAAGTGGTTAGAGATGGGTTAGAGGTTAATGTAGTGAATGATGTACAAGAGTGGAGATGTAGTTGATGGTAAATATCTATGTGGAGGAGAAGGTAAAAGAAATAGTTCAAGAATGAAAAGGTGGCATGTGGCAGTACAGAAAGGGTAGAGAGCAGCCACATAATAAGCTTGTAGACAGATCAGAAAATAAGGAGATACTGTGCAGGGTGGGAGATTGGGGAGAGAGAGAGAGATATACAGGGACAGAAATGAAGGTCAGATGTACATAGTAGTGGCTAGAGTGAAAGATAGTAACCAAATCTCATTCAAATCATACTCTCCTGTAATTTTGTTTTTTTAAATGTAGAAGACCATAATGTAGTTCCAAATAAACATAGTCATGGCTAGGAAACCTGTCATGGTGAACTGAGACCAAAACATAACAACAACAAGAAATAAATGTTTTTGACACAACCACCACACTTGAATAGCTGAAAGAGAATGTCAGACCTCAGCAGATTTTATCTTAGAAGTACAAGGGACAAAACTAAATATAATACAGTATTTAGCTCAATGTATTGCCATCTCAGTTGTCTGTATTAGCTCAAAATCTTCCTCCTATTGACTTTTTCCGGTTAGGCTTAAGACACGTTTTTGAAAGGTCAATATTTGTATAGTTGATTGAAAGAACTTTCCAGTTCATATTTTTATTGATACTAGAGAGGAAAGAGACAACATGGAATTTCTCTTAAAATATTAGTTACTGAAAGTCTTCAGTGTCCTTGATGTCTCCCTTCACTCCATAACTAGTGAGGTTGATGAGGTTTATTTACCATTTTTTGTTTTTTCTTTAATGGTTATTTTTGAGAGAAATTGTTACTTAAACCCAGGTTAGACTTTGCTAAGCAGATATATATATAATCAAATGCATTTTATCTGTGATCTAAAACTATCCTGTCTTGACAGACAGTTCATCTCTGATTATGTCATCAAATAAGTCCTTCCAATTTAAAGATAACTGAGTGTGATCTGAAGGAGATTTAACTGCAATTTTCAGATGGTCAAGTAACTGTTTAGAAGTTCATGGACAGGGAGAAATCTGGGGAGGTGAGTTGGGAAAAATATTTGATAGTCTGTCTTGTGGTTGAAAAACAGACTGAACTATGATGATGCATCTTGTCAGTTTGGGTGGGAGCATTATGCCAAAAATCCTATCTAGTTACTAAATTCTTGCAACAACAGCTGAACCATGGTTCCCTGAAGAAGTTTAATAATACTGAAATATATTTAGAGTTGTCATTGCACTGTCAAAGACCAAACTCACTCATCTCTGTATTCTGTATTTAATTATATTTAATTTAAATTCCAAGCTTCTCTTCCTTGCCTGTGTTTTTTCTACATTATTCTATAATTGTTAGTAGGTTCAAAAGTATGTAGACCATTGCAGTAGTTGTAGAAACAAGATAGGAGGGTGCAGTCTGCTAGGAAGACAGCAGTTATGGTATTAACCAACCTACTGATAGATCCTAATTCAAATCAATTGTTAGAAGTTCATTACTATGAATTGAGACACTTATATAACTCAGTTCATCCAACTTCTGCGAAGAAGTATCAGAATACATTCAAATCCTGTCTGTAGTTAGCAAGCAGTGAATTTATCCTTCATCCACAAAACACTAAAGCATTAAAGATAAGTAACAGCTTTTGCATCTTAATATTGCATCTAAGGCCTAGTCTTTACAAGTCTTTTGAAGCTCATGGATACATGCACAATCTTCCATCCATCCATTTCCACTGCCCACTATTCTTGAAAAGTTGTGAAGATAGACTCTTCAGACTCCTCTTCCATAGGATCCTGTCAAAAACAAGCCATCGTTAAACTTTCTTGCTGGATTCCCAAGCATGACCAACTGAGACTAAGGATACTATCCAACCATCTCCTTCATGGTCTACCTCCAGATCTCTTCCAGCTGGCTCAACTTGGGGAATCTGTCCTGTGATTCTTTCCAGCACAATCTTGGGACTGTACTTGAAACCATGTGGTTCGGAAGCAAACTTCTTACTATCCATCCTTGCCTACACCTACTATTTTTCTCCCATCAGTTATTCAATTGTATAGCAGTTTATCTTGGCTGGTCCTACCACAGTTATTCTTGCTTAACTCCAAGTAATAAACTCCAACTGAGTTAATCTTTGATCAAAGTCATTCCAGCCTTGACCAAGCCAGCGTTCGTTCCCAAGACAACATTATACAATACATCCTTACCATTTTTTAAAACTGTTGGGTGTGATTTGAAGAAAATTTGATATACCAACCATAACCACCTCACCTGTCTTTTTTTTTTCAGACAGTGTATATCTAGAACTACATTATTCAAGTTTTCTTTTTTTTAATGACAAGACCGTGTATGATACGAGAGCAATTTGGCACTCAGGTATAATAATTCAGTCTTTCACTTTTTCCTTTTGCCAGACACAGTGCATCTAGAACTATGTTATTCAAAGTGTCCCTTCTTTTTTTTAAATAGTTCAGTATGAATGAGATTTGGCTGGTATTCCTAGCAAACTGAGAAACTATAGCCATGCAGGTGCTTCCTCATTGACACATACTGCAAGATTTTAATGCAGAGGAAGTATGTTGTAAATTTCAGCCAGTATGAAGGTTGGATTATCATCAGATTAAGACAGGTTGTCAAAACACACTGATCAACAATCTTTCAAGTTGTCCAAACTGACAGCTGTAAAACTGGAGCAAGCTATGATAAATATTACATAGGTCAATACCATCACATCCATTAACAAATGGTTGTCACTAGAAATAAATAGAAATATAAACTACTGACATTCTGAGAGAATATTGACACTGCTGACCTATAATTGCTTTCTGCATCAGAAGGTTCACATTGCCTTGAGACTTGAGAAAATAGGTAATCTATTTGTATTACTAGCAGTATTTAGTATTAATAATGTGAGCTGGATGTGTAGAGGTGATGAGGTGACAAAAATAGTGCAGCATTGAATTAAATATCTAACCAACTCCCCTTCCAAACCTAAGTTCAAATTCTGTAGTAGATGACTCTGACTTTATTTTTCTACTTCAGACATGGCTGTGTGGTAGGAAGTTTGCTTCTCAACGATATGGTTCCAGGTTCATTCCCATTGTGTGGAACCTTGAGGAAGTGTTTTCTACTATATATCTCCAGACCAACCAAAGCCTTGAGAGTGAGTTAGGTTAATGGAAATTGAAAGAAGCCCATTATGTGCGCGTGTGTGTGTGTGTGTGTGTGTGTGAGAGAGAGAGAGAGAGAGAGAGAGAGAGAGAGAGAGAGAGAGAGAAAGAGAGAGGTTGTTTTATTTCCGGTCTTGAAAAACATGTCTAGCTATGGAAAAGTAATATCTTGCTAGGAAACAATTGAGTGTTGACAGTTGAAAATACATCTGCACGTCAAAAATCTGCCTCAACAAATTCAATCTGATCCATGGAAGCATAGAAAAGTGGATATTAAAAGATAATGACGAATATAAGCCAAACACAGAGGAGATTTGGCTGCTATGAAAACTGAAAGAAACCCATCATGTAGGAGTGGCTGTGAGGTAAGTAGCTTGCTTACCAACCACATGATTCCGGGTTCAGTCCCACTGCGTAGGACCTTGGGCAAGTGTCTTCTTCTTCTATAGCCTTGGGCCGACCAAAGCCTTGTGAGTAGATTTGGAAGATGGAAACTGAAAGAAGCTCGTTGTATATATGTATGTATGTATGTATATATATGTATATGTATGTGTGTATGTGTATGTGTATGCATGTGTTTGTGTGTCTGTGTTTGTCCCCCCACCCCCACCATTGCTTGACAACCGATGTTGGTGTGTTTATGTCTCCATAACTAAGCAGTACAGCAAAAGAGACCGATAGAATAAGTACTAGGCTTAGAAAGAATAAGTCCTGGGGTCGATTTGCTCGACTAAAGGCGGTGCTCCAGCATGACTGCAGTCAAATGACTGAAACAAATAAAAGAATAAAAGAATAAAAGAACACATAAATATATGACATAGGATGAGGTGATAAAGCATGATCTTTGAACATTGGGACTCACAGAGGCAATAACAAGTGACAGATTTTTGGCAATATGCCATGCTTGAGAAGACCCATCAAGCTAAGTGAAATTACAGTCATGGCCAATACCAATGTCATGTAATTGGCACTTGTGCCGGTGGCATGTAAAAAGCACCCTTCAAACGTTGGGCAATATGGTGTGCTTGAAAAGTGCCGTCAAGCCAAGTGAAATCATATTCGTGGCCATTGCCAGTGTTGCATACCTGGTACTTATGTTAATGGCACATGAAAAGCACACTCTGAACTTTGGGCCTCACGGAGGCAGTGACAAGTAACCAAGACCTTTGGCAATATACTATGCTTAGGAAAACCTGTCAAGCTAAGCGAGATTGTAGTTTTGGCTGATGCTAATGTTTCATAACTGGCACCCCTGCTGGTGGCACATAAAAAGTACCCACTAAGTTCTTGGAGTGATTGGCGTTAGGAAGGGCATCCAGCAGTAGAAACCATGCCAAATCAGATTGGAACCTTGTGCAGCTCCCCAGCTTACCAGTTTTCAGTCAAACTGTCCAACCCATGCCAGCATGGAAAACAGACGTTAAATGCTGATGATGATGATGTGTGTGTGTATTGGTGTATGTCTGCGCTTGCGTGCGTGTGTCTGTCTGTCTGTTTGTGTCTGTGTGCCCGTGTTCGTCCCCTACCACCACTTGACAACCCGTGTTGATGTGCTAATGCCCCCTATACTGGGGTTGATTCTTTTGACTAAAATTCTTCAAAGCGGTGCCCCAGCATGGCTGCAGTCAAAAAGCAGAAACAAATAAATGATGAAAGATGACCATTCAGAGCAAGATATCTTTAAGAGATTTCTCTCTGAATTGTAATCTTTTTTTAAAAGAGAAACAAATACCTTACTTTGCCAGGACTAGTGATCCCAAACAGCTACCAATTCCAATGTAAATGGAAAATATTCCAACACTTTTCTGCAGATGAAAAACAAAATATCTTTGGAGATTATTATGCAGTAACAAAATCTACAAAATATAGGCGCAGGAATGGCTGTGTGGTAAGTAGCTTGCTTACCAACCACATGGTTCTGAGTTCAGTCCCACTGCGTGGCACCTTGGGCAAGTGTCTTCTACTATAGCCTCGGGTCGACCAAAGCCTTGTGAGTGGATTTGGTAGACAGAAACTGAAAGAAGCCCATCGTATATATATATATATATATATATATATATATATATATATATTTTATTTAAAAGCAGCAGAAATATAACAAATAAAGCATATTACTCTACCTCTGGTATTTGAGTACTCTTTTTTCCACCTTGTTGCACATTTCATGTGCTTACTCCGGTATATATATATATATATATATATGTATGTGTGTGTGTGTATATGTCTGTGTGTCTGTGTTTGTCCCCCCAAAATCACTTGACAACTGATGCTGGTGTGTTTATGTCCCCATAACTTAGCGGTTCAGCAAAAAGAGCCCAATAGAATAAGTACTAGGCTTCCAAAGAATAAGTCCTGAGGTCGATTTGCTCGACTAAAGGCGGTGCTCCAGCATGGCCACGGTCAAATGACTGAAACAAGTAAAAGAGTATAAGAAGCATGTTGTTGTATTCATTAATCAGAGACTACACTATTCACTTGAGTGTACAGCTCAAATTTCACCATTATAGTATAGCACTTACAACAGACTCATCATCATATTTTAGGTAGTGAATATTCTATGATCATTTTCTATGGTTTATAAAGACATTCTACATTGCAGTGAATTGCCATTCTGGGTTACAATGTTAGAAGTTGTTTGATATGAGATCACATATACAGTAATACCTCACTTTATGAGGACCAGCTTTACACGACCCTAGGTTTATGAGTTTTATTTTTCAAGCACAAGATCCAAATTTTGAACAAAGTGCAAGTTACTACTGCCATAACAAATGCTTCTGCATGTTACCAAGAAATTTATAGAGAGTGGAAAAATGTTTCTAATCAAACAACTCGAGACTTGTTTTTTAATAAGAAATCTACAAGTCCGTCTATGAGTGCTTGTGAATTGATGATTACATCCACAAGTGATGGTATGCATGAGTTTAGTGTGAGTTTCACTGCCATGCAGCATAGCTGTGTGTACACAGGCATCATACAATCTGCCTTTCAGTCTGAGGGAGAGGCCTTTAATTACAAACAAAGGTAAAAGCTCTCTGAACTTTGCCCAGCCTGTTCTTATTCTAGCAACTGTGGTTTCAGAACTTCCTTCTCCACTGCTAACTTGGTCACCTAGGCAACACAAGTTATCTACTACTTCTAATGAACCCCCTCAGTGTTTGAGGAAGTCTGGTGATTATTGTATCTGCACATTTCACACACACATATACGTATGTGTATACATATATATATATATATATATATATATATATATATATATATATATATATATATATATATATATATATATATATGTATGTATGTAGATATATAAATAGATATATATGTATGTATGTCCTCCGTCTTCCTTTTCTCTTGGACTTTCCTCCTTCTCCTGTTTGACGAAGAGCTTTGCTCGAAATACTATTTTTCTTTCCTTTCCTGACCGTCTGCTTATACTTTGCATGTACCACTTACTCGCATTGTTATTTTTTTCTTGTTGTGTCTTTGCTCGTTTTTGGGGGATGAACTATATATATATATATATATATATATATATACACAATAAAAAGTAAACACAAATAGCATTTACAAATTCTAAATGCCATTTGTGCTTACTTTTAATACCTAGGCACACCAAGGACCCATTAGTAAGTCAGGTCTACATGCCAGGATGTAAGATAGATGTTAAATGATGATGATGATGATATTTGCTACTCCCTTATTTATTTTGATGGAGACTGTTGTGTTGACGCCCCCAAGAGAAGAAGTAGGATCTCCCAAGACATATAAATAGAGGTAGTCTGGTCCTGGTAAGTGTTGAGTAGCAGTTGAGTAGCAGTTAAGTAGCAGTCGAGTAGCAGTTGTGTAGCGGTTGAGTAGAGATCATCCGAAGGTGCTAGATAGCAGTAGATTGAGACATAACAGAGACAAACTCCAAATTTGATCAGGATATCCTGTTTTGCATAATCCAAATGAAAGAAAAGAGTTTTGTCTTCTTTGAGATAATAAAGCATCAAAATTCTCTTAGCTCTCAAGAGTTACTAAGAAAGGTATTTTGACAGGTTACACTAGCATAACACATATTCCAGAGAGTAGAAATAACAAACTAAAACAAAAGACAGCACCTGCCCAAGGCACAAAATGCCTTGACTTGGTAGAGCAGTGAAAGCACACAATAAAAATAAGACTTCTCAAATAAAAAGAATTGATAATTTTACCTGTGAAATATTATGAGGTTTTAAATTGATATAGATGACTGCTAACCAGCTGGAAATGACACCAGAGCAAAGTGTATAAATAGCAGCCAACATCCAGAATCTGTAATTCCTGAAAAAGGTAAACAAATAATAGAAAAAAGACATCAGTTAGATATATTTGTTCATGTTTAGATATAATAAAGAAGCATTGCAATACTAGTTATGGTAATAAATATAAATAAGTTATACTGTCTGCAGTCATAAATACTGTAAATTGGTTGGCAATTAAGTATAGGTGACACAGAGTCAGTATTAGTCATTAGTATTGTTGAGATCATAACAACTTCTCTTCTGCTGTTGTCATAGTAAAATGTTCCCAGTATATTCTGTAAAGCGATTGGCAAATGAGCAGAGATAATGTAAGGTCAAAAGAACCTGTTAGTCCTACTTTATTGAGGACTTAATCTTTTCTAGTGCTGGTGCCATGATAAAAAGTATTCAGTACACTCATTTTGTTAAGGTTATTTCTACAGATATTCTATAGAACTCATAGCCAGCACTGACTTTTGCTACAACGTTTCATATCGAGACGTCAGATGTAAACAGACAATGTGATCAAAGACAAAAGTGGGTAATGAGTGTATATGCCATATTTTGGGGGTTGTTGCCCCTCCTTCAGCACTCACTTAACCCATTCTCACCCCTGAACACATTGCTTATATGACCACCGCATACAGTAGTGTTAAGTTATTGGATATACCAATTTACATATTAGACGCATTCCTGGAGGCTGGTATGTAATTATTAAAGATTTCTAGGTACATGGTACTTAGAAATCTTTAATAATATACTATAAGGTATACTGTAAGGTATACTAAGTTTCCATGAGTAATATGTAAATTGGTATATCCATGATGAAGTACCACGTACTTACAAATCTTTAATGTTTACATACCACACCCAGGAATGCGTCTAATATGTAAGTTGGTGTATCCAATAACTTAACACTACTGTATGCGATGGCTATATAAGCAATGAGTTAGGATGCAATAGTGGATTAGATGAGTGCCGAAGACGAGGCAACAACCCCTGAAATATGGCATATACACTCATTACCCACTTTTGTCTCTGATCACATTGTCTGTTTACATCTGACATCTCAATATGAAATGTTGTAGCAAAAATCAGTGCTGGTTATAATTTCCATAGAATATCTGTAGAAATAACCGTAACAAAATAATGTAAGAAGACTGCTGATGCAATAGAACATGGTACTGACCTATGAAAGCATAATATACCTTATAGTATATTGTATTTGCATAGCGAAGTACCACACACCAACAAATCTCTAATCTGCGCACTCAGTAAAGTAGTTGATATTAAGAAAGGCATCTAGCTTTAGAAACCTTGCCAAGTACTGGGACATGCAATTGAAATGTGGTCCTTCAACCTATCTAGGAGGGACGTAACCCCCTTATAAGAACTGACTCAGATTATGATGACCTCTCCAGCTCAAGCCAAAACAGAAAGTAGACATAAAAAGACAACAATGATGATGATGACAATAATGAGATGATGACAATAATGAGACGATATATTACTGTTTATAGTATTACTTACTGACTATCCAAACGTCGTAAGCAATGGAGTGCCAACAACAACAATATTGGTAGAATAAAAACCAAACTATATTTCAAACAACACTCTGCTTAGCTCTACTCTATCAAGTTATCAAAACTTGTATCATTAATAGTTCTGTTGGCAGGCAAATAAAAGCAAGGGCTATCTAGTGTTTTGTTCTGAACACTGAACAATGCGTGATTTCATATGAACTGACACCTTCCTACTGAATATGCCAAACTTATCTATTGTAACTGCTTACAATTAAAAAGAAGATTGTTAACTCTATTAAAATTACATTAATATATAGTTTCAATAATTAATATATCAATATATTACATTAATAAATAGTTTCAAATTTTTTTTAAAATTGGCATTATGGTAGCATACCTTCTTCGTGAGAATGAGTAGTATAAATGAACCATAAGAGAGTGTTATACACTCAGAAAAGAGTTAACCCATAGAAACAACTAAATAAAATCTTACTTCATTAGATTCGTGATGCCTTCTGTGAAGTTTAATCTTTCCATTCTTGCTGACATTGTGGGAGGTGATGGTGGTTTATTAGGAAAGTAGATAACAACCAGAAAGAAAATGACTGCAGACATTCCAAACTCTTCAAAATAGGATACAGAACAAAGAAACAGAGCATTATTACTTTCTTTCCATTATATTTTTTGCCGTTGTCATCGTCATTACTAAGTGAATGGTTTGAAGCCAAGACTATTTCAACCGAAGTACCCACTTGGTCATGTAACTAATTTGTAACTTGTAGCACACATAGCAGGGGAGACAATTCTGCTGGCAACAGTTAGCTGTTGCAGAATGAACAGAAGTGGACAACACACGGAGAAAATGGAGACTGAAGAACTATTAGAGATGAGAAAGAATTGTCAAGATGAAATGGTACTGGATTTAGATATATAATGGTAAGTTATATCAGCCCATACAGAAATGTTAATACTGATCACTAACAAAGACACAAGGCTTCAAATTTGGGGATAGGTATAATTATATTAACACCATCCAAATTACGAGTGCCAATCAGGTGGTACTGTCATCAGCCACATCAGCAATTTTGATGTATATATATATATATATATATATATATATATATATATATGCGTGTGTGTGTGTGTGTGTGTGCGTGCGTGTCAGTGTTTGTACCCTCACCATTACTTGACAACCGATGTTCCTGTGTTTACATTCCCATAACTTAGTGGTTCGGTAAAAGACAATGATAGAATAAGTACTAGGCTTGCAAAGAATAAATCCTGTGGTCGATTTGTTTGACCAACGGTGGTGCTCCAACATGGCCACAGTCACATGACTGAAACAAGTAAAACAATAAAAAGACTATGCCATTTTAATCCTGAGCAAGGCCGAGTATCTCTGCTAGTTCTAAATAAAGACAATAACCTCATCGAAATCTCAAAGGTATGAGACAATACATGATTAATTCAAAACAATGTGAATAAATAAGTATTAGATTTGGTAGAGTAACTTGAATGCTAATGGGTTAAGTAAAATTCTAACACAGTTTTTTGCATAATTCTGGCCCATTTTTATAAATAGTGTCTTGTATCACTTAATGAAAACTTTATTAAACTTCACAACAGCACAATATCTTCAAATGAAATTGAGGAAGAACTTTAGATGAATGACTGAAAGAATCTAGTAACAAAATTGTATTGAAGATAAAATATTATCATACTGACCTGAAAAGAGAAGAGTCCTAAGTTCAATTCTTTCTTTTTCTAAGTGATCTTCTGTAAAGCAAATACTCAAATTTAATAATATATCTTGATGTTTACTTTTTACATATATGTGTAAGTGATGCTTAGCCCTTGGTCAGCCCTGATTGAGCATATTCATGATCAAAGACATTTCAGCTATGACATTCTCTCGTTTTAAGAGTATCTAGGACTACATTATCAACTATGTTCTTCCCTTTTTTTTTAAGGCATTGAAAGATGACTTAAAGGATATCTGATTGCTATTTCTAGCAGATTAAGCAACTACTTTAATGTTCTTTCATTGGCCCTTGATGTGTAAATGATGTATATCCAGAATGTGCTATTAATATACTTTTACACTCTCATCATCATCGTTTAACGCCCGCTTTCCATTCCGGCATGGGTTGGATGGTTTGACTGAGGACTGGCAAACCAAGAGGCTGCACCAGGCTCCAATCTGATCTGGCAAATCTGGATGCCCTTCCTAACGCCAACTACTCTGAGAGTGCAGTGGGTGCATTTTACGTGTCACTGGCACAGGGACCAGTCAGGTGGTACAGGCATTGACTACCCTCGAATGGTGCTTTTTATGTGCTACCAGCATGGGAGCCAGTCTTTTGAAACTGGCATTGACCATGCCTGAATGGTGCTTTTTACATGTCACTGGCACAGGAGCCAGTCAGGCAGCACTAGCAATGACCATACTCGAATGGTGCATTTTACATGCTACCAGCACAGGACAAGTCAGGTGGCACTGGCATCAACCACACTCATATGGTGCTTTTTAAGTGCCACCAGCATGGGAGCCAGTCTGGTGGGACTGGCATTGACCACACTCAAATGGTGCTTCTATTTCTACACAATTTATAAATACTGATTTCAAGTTTTGGCACAAGGCCAGCAATTTTGGGGGAGGGCAAGTCGGTTACATTGACCCCCAGTGCTCAAGTGGTCCTTATTTTTTCAACCCAGAAAGGATGAAAGGCAAAATCAACTTCAGTAAAATTTGAACTCAGAAACTAAAGATGGACAAAACACCACTAAGCATTTTGTCTGGTGTGCTAATGATTCTGCCAGTTTGCTGCTTTACAATCCATTAATATTATTGACATAATCATATTTCTAAAAGCTATGTCCTTGAATTTACTTGTGGCACATTCAAATATAATCCTAGTCAGGCCTTCATCAATTAACTATGTCTATGATAAAAATGGCATTGCAAATGGGAAGGGTCAACTAAAATAAACAGTTACTTAAATAGTCACCACTTTAACATTCATTTTCCATGCTTGCACGGGTCAAACAGAATTCATTAAGATATATTTTCTACAGCCAGATGCTCGACTTGTTGCCAGCCCCTAATGGATTGGTAACACTACTGGTCACTAAGGTGGCAAACTGGCAGAATCAATTAGCATGCTGGGCAAAATGCTTAGCAGCATTTTGTCTGTCTTTATATTCTGAGTTCAAATGGCCCATCTCAATCTGTAGGAAAGAAATAAGAAGTAATTCCATTCACTGCACCAAATGTAAGCTATGGACACATATGAAATGCAGTGGAATCACAGGTAGATTAACAGGTAAAGTCACCTTTGTGTGTGGCAGATGTGCAGGAACAATAAGCATTAAGAGCACACAGGAGTTAGATTCTCTCAAATGTCCAGGAGGCTCTCTCGAGGTAGTAGATAGTTTCTGTTATCTAGGTGACCAAATTAGCAATGGGGTGGATGCTCTAAAAGTATTGTTTCTAGAATATGAATAGGATGGAGAAAGTTCAGAGAGTTATTACCTCTGTTGGCAACAAAAAGATGCTCTCTGAGAGAAAGGTAGACTGTATGATGCTAGTGTGTATGAACAGCTATACTCCATGGTAGTGAAACTTGGGCTCTGAATGCAGAGGACATGCATAGAATAGAGAGAAATGAAGGCAGTATGCTCTGTTGGATGTGCAGCGTCAATGTGCATGAATGACAAAGTGCAAATGTGTTGAGAGAAAAGTTGGGCATAAGAGGAATGAAATATAGTATGCAAGAGAGGAGACTACATTGGTTTGAACATGTGATGCATATGAAATGAAGACAGCTGTATAAAGAAGTGCCAGTCACTGAAAGTGGATGGCACCTGTGGAAGAGGGAGACCCAGGAAGACATGGGATGAAGTGGTGAGGACTGATCTCAAGATGTTGGGACTCACAGAGGAAATGACACTGAACCAAGATGTCTGGCAATATGAGGATCTAGAGAAGACCCACCCACGTCAGCAAACCAGAGTTCTAGAAGTGTTGTGTCCCACAATAAAACAATCACACACCCTACCCCAACAAACCAAACTACACCCCCACATCCCTTCCCGAAGTTCTTCTTTTTTCTTCTTCACATTTCCTCTTCATACACTATGATTATTTCCTACTCCCCAATCCAGCCCTTGCTACCCTACTCACTGCATCACTGCTTCCCCTGTCCCCTCCCCCTCTATATACCCAGATTCTCACCAGTCACAGCATTCCCCCTCCTGACTCACGACTCCTTGGTGATACCCTGCCAGCACCTGCCATAATTCACCTCCCTCTTCCTTGTTCAACCATTCCATCTATGCCCTGATCCCTGTTCCTTGCAAGCATACCCTGGCACTTGTGTGTGTGTGTGCGTGCACGTATGTATATGTATTAATAGTCATATAATTTATTGTTCACTTGTTTCAAATTTGACAGAATTTTTTTATAATTAATGTCAATATAGAGTTACTCACCATAAACTGAAGAATTTATCACAGGGAAACTATAAAAGAAATGCAATAAAATTGTTTGAAATTTCAAAAAGTGAACTCATTAATATTATACAGAAAAACACTATCACAAAAAGACTCTAACACATAGATAAACAATCTCATACACATATACATTCAAATACAGTAATACTTCACTTTACAAGGACCTGCTTTACGACACCCTGGGTTTACAATTTTTATCTTTCAAGCACAAGATTCAAATTTTGAATGAAGTGCAAAAGTTTCCCTTATCATAACAAATGCTTCTGCACATTACCAAGAAATTTATAGAGAGCAAAAAAAGCTTCTAAGCAAACCACTCTGGACTTCTTTTAAAAAGAAATCTACAAATATGTCTACAAGTGCTCGTGAATTGGCGATCACATTTACAAGTGATGATGTGCGCAAGTCTAGTGTGAGTGAAAGTGATTCAGAAAACTATTATGATACTCTTTACTCTTTACTCTTTTACTTGTTTCAGTCATTTGACTGTGGCCATGCTGAGCACCACCTTTAGTCGAGCAAATCGACCCCATAACTTATTCTTTGTAAGCCTAGTACTTATTCTATCAGTCTCTTTTGCCGAGCCACTAAGTTATGGAGATGTAAACACAACAGCATCGGTTGTCAAGCAATGTTGGGGGAATAAACAGACACACATACATATATATATACATATATACGATGGGCTTCTTTCAGTTTCTGTCTACCAAATCCACTCACAAGGCTTTGGTCGGCTCGAGGCTATACTTGAAGACACTTGCCCAAGGTGCCACAGAGTGGGACTGAACCCGGAACCATGTGGTTGGTAAGCAAGCTACTTACCACACATCCACTTATTATAAATGATCTTGACATTCTTTTTGCTTTACATGAAATATTCTTTACATTCTACTGTTGTTTTCTTACCATTTATTTACAAATACCATAAATTGTATAGGTAAAATATTTTTCTGGGAACGAATTGTGATTTATAACATTGCTACTATGGGAAATTATTGCTTTGCTTTACAAGTTTTTACTTTACAAACACTCTTCAGGAACAAATTAACTTGTACATTGAGGCATAACTGTACATGCACACTCACAAAAGATATTATGACTCACATAGAGAGATATTCATCTAGAGAGACACTAACTGGCACTCGATCAATTATGACAATGAGAGTTTCAATGAGAGTGCTCGTGAAGTTATTGTGCAAGAGGCTGAGTACTCCACAGACACGCGTATCGGGGCACTGGTGGACCTGGTTGGCTCTACACATGATTATGTCTCTGGGACCACTAACATGGGATGACCCCAAACCCATCAAGCATGAGCAGAGAGAGAGAGATTTTTGAAACTTGAATTTTATATTCTGTGAAACGTATTTACTTTAAAATGACAGAGTAGAAAATTGTACAGCATATAGTGAGACTGTACTTCCTCAAATTTAGGTGCACCAACATCAGGCAACACATGAAACTGTCAAAGCACCCCAGCTGGAGCAGTCTGCACCCACTTTCAATTCATGATGCTGTCCCCTGCAGGAAATGACCATTGCCCTGACTGCTATGTTTTTGCTCTTTGAACTGTTTTCGTAGCTTGAAGTTCTTCCATGGACAGGGTGCTAGCCAAAAGCCCAATCACTTGTGTTTGGGAAATAGACTGTAAGTGGAGTTGTCTCTATTGACTGTTAGCCAAGGTCAACAAAGTACAGTGTGGGTTGCCTTCAAACACAGACACTTAGTCTTCTTGAGATCCCTCCACTCTGGCTTTAGGGGGCACCTCCACAATCCATTTGGTGGTGCTGTGTCAATACCAGCCCATCATGTCCTTTAGCTCACCAGCTGAGATAGTGTACTAGAGTGTGGCACTGGGAACCAGCACATGTGAGATTTAGTGTGTGAGTGAAAACTAATGAGAGCCAGCCAGAGAGAGATGTGGTATACAATGAATTTAAATTTATTTTCAGGTGTAATTTGCCTTTTCTCCCTCACCAATTACAAAACCACAAATGAATATATCATGGTTGATCCAACTAATTCTGTTGCCGCATACCTTACTTTTTTAGTAGACTTTTGACACCTGAGTAAAAAAACAAAACAATATTCACCTGCTGTGGTTAGAGGTACTGTTGCTAATGGAGGCGTTTGTAGACACAACCAATGGACCTTGACAAATAAAAGAAAACAGCATTAAAATGAACAAACAAACACTAAGTAAGCTTTGAAAGCAAGGGAGATTAAAAATAAGAGACTAACTTACCAACAAACAAACTTGCTGAAGCACCTAGAGTAAGAAACACATTAGCAATGGCAGTTGCTGTGAAACGTTGATGCATTGGAAACCAAGCTGAGGACAAAGCTGTGGAGGCTGAGATTGTAAATGGAGCTGCAAAGCCAATTATGATTTGGCCCACATTACTGAGCCTAAATAAAAATAAAATTAAGATCACTTTGAATATTATTTAAGTTTATTATATTAAAAACTCATCTAAGAACTGATAACACCAACACATTTTAAATACAGTTACAAAGAAAATACTATATTCCTCTCAAAGATCAGGCAAAAAAAGAAATAAAATATGGGTTAGTCTACCAATATTTCATGGTCTAGGTTGAACAGAGCTACTCCATTCAGCAACAGTTCAGAATAGTGTAAACTATGTTTAACTGAAAAACATTATATCATGGACCATTTCACACCAACAATGAACAGAAAAAATAAAACTAATGTCAACACTACAAGGAAATTATGCTGAAGATCACTATGTCTAAATTGCAATATACTACAGTGAAATATATACATGATGATGATGATAGCTGTTCATTTGTAACCAAGCAAGACCATCACTGGTGATTTAGAACACCGTGCACTCAGACAATACTTTACACTTTTGGCCCCACTAGTGACTAATGAGCAGATATTGCAGACCAAGCTTTTCCCTTTCACTGCACTAAGTTTAATTCCAAAATAAGGTTATGTATGTCTTAATCATTTTAAATTCCTATTCCTTTCGTGCTAGGGTGGCTGATTCTACCATACACAATATATCAAACCCTCATAATTTTTAGTCTCTTTTCCGAGAGACATGACACCCAAATCTGACCTCACTTCTTCCCATGTATTGTCTGCTCTTCCTATACTACGACTCCCTTCAATTAACAGCACATGGTACATCAAACATTTTAACATTCACTTTTCTATGCTTGCACAGATCAGACACAGTTTATTGAGGCAAATTTCTATGGTCAGATGCCCTTTTTGTTGTCAACCATCACTTGTTTCCAAGCAAGGTGATATTTTTCCATGGCCAGACATGTTTATACAGAATATTGGAAATGAATGACACTGTGTGTATGACTTATTTATACCTACCACACATTGTCAAGACAAGGAGATACAATGCTGCACACACACACACACACACATATACACACACACACAGACACACATTCACAATAGGTATTTTCAGTTTTTGTCTATCAAATCCATTCACAAGGTTTTTGTCAGATTGCAGCTATAGTAGAAGACAGGTACCCAAGGTGATACGCACTGAGAGTGAACCCAAAATTGTGTGGCTGAGAAGCAAACTTCATAACCACACAGCCCCCCACACACATATGTATGTATGTATGTGGATGGATGGATGGATGGATGATGTTAACACATGGGCAGGGGCCTTGTCTTGACATTGTGCCATAGTTGTAAATGAGCAGGATTATTATAAAGCAATGTTGTTCAGTTCCAATATTGTGTGAAACAGGTCTGGTCACAAGAAAATATTACTTTACTTAGAAACAGGTGAGGGGTAGTGACAGCAAGAGCATCCGGTCATAGAAAACCTGTCTCAACAAATTTCATCTGATCCATACAAACATGGGAAAGTGGATGTTAAAATGATGATGATAACGAATGAATGAATCTCCCATATTTTATGCTCATGTCACACTACCATACACCATATTTATATTCATACTTTCTACAGAATACTTCTTGCCACAAAGAAGCAACAGTTTCTGTAATTGTTCTACCCTTTGCTTACCCTAGTTACTAAGCTTTCCCTACAACAACCTCCAGTAAGTCACAGACTTCATTTTATGGACACTCCCACTGTTAATTACTCCTAGAGTGTTGTTTCTCTGTCAGCCAGCCGGAGGATCCCATTCTACCTTTTGTGAACCCATTATACGCATTGAATACCCAAAGGCTATTTATGAGATGAGATTTTTTCCTATTAATTAGAACATTGGTCTTTACTAGGAGTACCTTCAGTGTTTTGGATTGTAGTCTGTGCTTCAGGATTATAGGATTTTGTTACAACTCTTTTGCTATGAAAACCTATGAAAAATCAGAATTCTCATGCCACACCACCTCCCCACATACACACACACAAAAAATAATCAATCCAAAACTCTTTTTGTAGTCATAAAAATTATAATAAATAGCAGGTGGTACCTGAAAACAGAACCCTTGTGAAACATCAACCTGTATACTAAATTCCTCACTAAATTCACTACAATTTGTAACCTTCCTGGCAGAATTCTCGTTTATGGCTTGCACAACCTGCACAGCTTTTAGAGTAAGTATTGGACAAACAATTGAAAGAAAATGATTTACCAATAAATGTATGGGGTCTTTAATGTGATGCTTCTGATACCAGATCCAAGGAAAAGAGATAAAGAAGTGATGAGACATGTTGTCCGGAGTCCTTAAAAAAATACAAGGAGAAATTTTTAAATATTAATTAAAATGTTAGAAATATTTTAAGCAGAGATTAGATAATTTGTGTAACATTAATCAGCAAGAAGATAGATCATATGGTATGAATTGAGTAGAAATTCAAATAAATTGGTAAAAACACTCTTCTGAGAAACAGTCCAAACGAAAGCAAAAAGAGACAGTGTAAACCAGTAGCTAGCAAAGTAGTTATTATTGACCCTTGGGTGTGGGGGTCTATGTGGATTGATACTTCAACTATATCAAGGGGTTGATACTCCAACTATATCAATATATTAAAACTGTATTTTTATTGATTTTTATTGATTTCATCAAGTATTTTCATTAAATTTCTTTAAATATTTCTTATTAAAAAGTAGCAATGACATAAAAAAACGAAGGAATTATTGAGTTTAAATCAAAAAATTTCTTATTACTTATGTGGTCTTTTAATTTTAATTTAGAAATTTACATGATTGGAGTCAATAAGTTATGAAGAGGGTCAATGATAAAAGAAATTTGCCAGCCTCTGGTGTAAACAATAAACTGGTAACAAGGATATTTTCAGAGATACAAACCTTTATTAAAAATCAACAAACTTTCAGAAGACTGGCTTGATAGTTTTTATTGAAGGCCCCTTCTAGAAATTTTTATTTTATTTTATTTTATTGCTAAATCAAGAGAAAGAGCAATGCTCATAATTCTTTACAGTGCCTCTAAGATTGGTGGGAGGGAGCAAGGGATCCTCAAATTGGAGACCTGACCTGAATCCTTGCAATAGACTGGACTCTGCTAAAGGTACTTAAGGACCAGGTGGCAGAGTTAATACAGGTGACAAGTTAAGTCTAACCACACAGGTAAGCCCATCAAAATGCAAAAAAAAGATGGAATAACTACTGCAAGATATCCTATTTATATTCTATTAATTCAGTGAGTCCACCAACCAGGGCTAGTACTCATTTTATCAAGCTTCAGAAGATACAAGGCAAAGTTGACGATATGACTTTCTATTGAGTGAAGAGAAGAAAGCAGAATGAAGATATGCAACCCTCTATCACTCTGTCTGCCTATCTTACTCTCTAACTTTATTTCTCTTTTCTCTCCTTTCTCTTCCAGCTGGGGTAGCCAAGTATCTCCTTTATAGCAAGACACCTTTTACTATTCCTCTATTATACTTTAACCTTTCAACTGACACAAAGCCACTTCCCTCAATACTACTTCCACTCCCAGTCAAGGGTCTTTGTCTTGCAAGTTACTTGGTAATCCCACCAATGTTGGTGCCACATTAAAAGTACCCAGTACACTCTGTAAAGTGATAGACATTAGGAAGGGCATCCAGCTGTAGAAGCCAAGCCAAAGCAGACAATGGAGTCTGGTATAGCTCTCTGGCTCACCAGCTCCAGTCAAACTATCTAACCCAAGCCAGATTATGGATGTCAAATAATGATGATAATGATGATAACAATGACAGTGAAGTGGCTGAGTAGACAAAGTATATTTGATTGACCGAATAATGTGATGAGAGATCAGGTCTGCCACAGGCATTTCTTTAAGTCCCCAAATAACACACTTAATAAAGTAAATGCTGAAGTGCTGAAGTCAGTCAGATCAATTATACCCACTCCTTCAGAATTTGTGAACTTGATGCATTTCTTAGCAATCATTACTATCAGCTGTATTATTAGGGTATTGTGGAGGTGCAATGGCCTAGTGGTTAGGGCAGCAACTCGCAGTCATAGGATTGCGGTTTCGATTCCCAGACCTGGCGTTGTGAGTGCTTATTGAGCGAAAACACCTAAAGCTCCACGAGGCTCCGGCAGGGGATGGTGGCGAACCCTGCTGTACTCTTCCACCACAACTTTCTCTCATTCTTACTTCCTGTTTCTGTTGTGCCTGTAATTCAAAGGGTCAGCCTTGTCACACTGTGTCACGCTGAATATCCCCGAGAACTAAGTTAAGGGTACACGTGTCTGTGGAGTGCTCAGCCACTTGCACGTTAATTTCACGAGCAGGCTGTTCCGTTGATCGGATCAACTGGAACCCTCGACATCATAAGCGACGGAGTGCCAACACATTAGGGTATTGCATGGAAGAATAAGTGGAGCATCAAACGAAAAGATTGTGTTATTTATTTTTGTCTTTATATGCTTCAAGTAAAGGCACATGGCTTAGTGGCTTGGGTATTTAGATCACTACCGTAAGGTCATGAGTTCAAAAATCAGCAGTGCACTTTATTTCACATTACTCTAGTTCACTCACCTGGCAAACATGAGTAGTACCTGTATCTCAAAGGGCCAGCTTTGTCCTATTATGTGTCATGCTGAATCTCCCTGAAAACTATGTTAAGGGTACGCATGTCTGTGGAGTGCTCAGCCACTTGCACATTAATTTCACAAACAGGCTGATTTGTTGATCGGATCAACTGGAACCCTCATCATAATAACTGATGGAGCGCCAGTCTATATACTTCAGTTCACCTACTTGTGATTAATTAGTTCCAGACATTTTGATAATGTTACCTGTAATAAACTAGCATTAGGATTTATGCACCATTTTTATGATCCTCTATGGCCTATCAAGCCATTACAAAACAAAATTGAAAATATAATTACAACAGTAATATATTACCTTTGGTTTCTATCACCCAAGATATAGGTAAAGCACAAAGAGTATATGTGATTGGTCCCCAGTTAGTGAGTAAAGCAACATTGCTAACTGTCCAACCAAACAATTCATTAGTTGTTTGAGCAATAGGAGGCCAAGTATTCCAGTGGAGAGACTGGGTAAATGCAAAAAATGCAAACAGAAAAAGAATGTACCACCGTCTCTTATAGACTTTGAAGCTTTGTTGATTTTCATCAATGGAAGATGTTCTTGGAGTATCAGCATGGTTGCTTTCATAATTACATACAGAATTTTCCTCTTGCACAAGACTCCGACTTTCTTTATCCATCAGGAATAGCTTTGAGACTCTAAATGCAAAGAAAAAACATAGTAGTGGTGAAAGCAGCAGCAGTGGTGGTAGTAGTTTGTCGAGCTGTTCTAGCAATAAGCTACAGTAATAAATATTTTCAATCAGAAGTTAAATGAAATAACAATAAGATTATACAGCAAAGCAAGAAAAATATTGCCTTCCTTAAGAATACACCACCCAAAATCAATCAGTGAAAGATTATATAGACCATGAATACAAGAAGGAATCAAATTATATAGGTCATGAATACAAGGAGGTATCAGCTGCTAGAGAGATTACAAGATCTAACATCTTCCTCAGTGTTTTAATATCCACTTTCTCGTGTTTGCATGGGTCAATCAGATTTTCTACAGCTGGATGCCCTTACTCTCACCAACCCTTACTTATTTCTAAGCAAAATAACATTTCCCTATGGTCAGATATATCTTTACAGAATATTATTAACAAATGACATTCATTTACAATAATAACACAAAGTCAAGAGAAGGAAACACAAACATACTCACACATATATACACACACGTATACATATATAAATACATACATACAGACATATGTATATATACATGTATTATCATCATTTAACATCGATTCTCCATACTGGCATGGGTTAGATAGTGACTATATATATGTGTGTGTGCAGAGAGAGGGGGAAGGGGAGAGAGAGAGAGAGAAAAGGAAGTCATTTTATTCCACACAGGCAGAAATATAGAATAAAGAAGTTGAAAATGCACTGGGTGTCTTTAAGATGGTTTATTTTTAAATGCTTAACTGGTTTCAAAGATTTTTTCTGATTTTCAAAAGTTAAGTGAGATAGAAAGAGATGCAGCGATGCCACAATTGTCTTGCTTCTGACCGGAGTTTGAAACTTCTCTTGTTTTTATGGCGCAAACATGGTTCAAATTAGTATCTGTTTAGTATACAATTTAGTGGAGGCACAATGGTCCAGTGGTTAGGGCAGCGGACTTGCAGTCATAGGATCGCAGTTTCGATTCCCAGACCGGGCGTTGTGAGTGTTTATTGAGCGAAAACACCTAAAAGTTCCATGAGGCTCCGGCAGGGGATGGTGGCGAACCCTGCTGTACTCTTTCACCACAACTTTCTCTCACTCTTACTTCCTGTTTCTGTTGTGCCTGTAATTCAAAGGGCCAGCCTTGTCACACTTTGTGTCATGCTGAATCTCCCCGAGAACTATGTTAAGGGTACACGTGTCTGTGGAGTGCTCAGCCACTTGCACGTTAATTTCACGAGCAGGCTGTTCCGTTGATCGGATCAACTGGAACCCTCGACGTCGTAACCGACGGAGTGCCAACCAAGTATACAATATGATTAACAGAGGATGGTCAAGTGATTAGGCTCAGGAATTTTTGTAAGTTTCACACTGTAAGTTAATGTCATCATCATCATCATCATTTAACATCCGTTTTCCATGCTGACATGGGTTGGATGGTTTAACTGAAAACTGGTAAGCTAGGGAGCTACACCAAGTTCCAATCTGATTTGGCACAGTTTCTATGGCTGAATGCCCTTCCAAATGTCAACCTCTTCAAGAGTGTAGTGGGTACTTTTTATGTACCACCAGTTACAAAACACCGATATCAGCCACAACTACAGTCTCACTTGGCTTGATGGGTCTTCTTATGTGACAATATTTTTTGCACTGCAAATTAAGGATGACACAGTTGAGTGAATATATCTAGCGATGTGTCTACACATAAACAACTCCTGCCCACTCTATTACAAGACATTAAATTTAGAGAGTCTTGATTATTTGAAACTGTCATTAAATATTTTACTCAACTATATTAGCCTTAACTTACAGCAAAACATTGTCACATGGCATTAATGCAGACATACAAAAATTTCTAAGCTATCCTCTGTCAATCAAATTGTATCCTAAACAGATATTAATTTGACCATGTTCTCTCCATGAAAATGAGAGAATTTTCAAACTCCAGTCAGAAGCAAGACAGCTGCAGCATAACTCCATGTCTTTCTATCTCACTTAACTTTTGAAAATCAGAAAAATCTGTGAAACTGATTAAGCCTTTAAAAATAAACCATCTAAAAGACTCCCAATTAATTTTCAACCTCTTATGCCTAACTGTCAGTCTGGATAAACTTGGATTTTCAGAAAAAGAAATCAACCAACTAATTCACACATTACAAATACGATCTGTAAGCAGAATGGCAAAACTATGCAAGACTTTTCTCAGGTTTAAAATGTGACATTGTTTTTGTCATCTACATTCCAAAGATGTTGTTTTGTATCTTTGTTAGAAACCAGCTCCTTCTTCAGAGGAAGAATTTAAATGATTAAAAACAGAAGACACACACACACACACACACACACACACACACACACACACACACACATACATTGATTTCTTATTGTGGAGGGAATCTGTGGAAAAGGTAAACCCAGTACATTACAAAAACAAACTCACAGAAAAAGTGGTGGTACAAATACACACCAGAAAAGGTATCAGAGAATGACAAAAATGATCATACTTTTGGGATGAAGCTATATCAGCCAAATGTTATTGTCACAAATGATTTACCAATTATAACCGATGGAAAATACATTTTTAAAAGAAATGGAAAAACTATCCAAATTTCATGATCTAGAAATAACCAAAATGTGGTAAGTCAAAACAGAAACAATATCTATAATATTCAATGCTTTGGGAATGATTCAATAAGATGCAGACAGTTACATATACTCAACATGCATAAAATATCAATAGTAGTAAATGACAAAATGACTATAGTCTAGGATTTGCCAGAATGACAAAGTAACCATACTCATATTTCAATTCATAGAAAAAAGGAGATAAAGGCAAACTGACAGATGTTGTTGCCATAGACCAATAGGAAAGGTACTATCTCTTGATCAAAGTATCAATCCTAACAGATGATAATGCATCTCAAAACAAAATGGAAAAACACTTCAAATATAAAGATCTTGAAAGTGAGATAAACAGAATGTGATTGAAAGTAGAAACAGTCCTTATAGTAACAGGTATTTTAGGAATAATTTTAAAAGAGGCAGACAAATACATAAAAGATTTACTCGTACCATATACAGAAAAGACTGCAGGCTAAAGAAGATCAAATAACAAAAGCAATAAAATATAGCTCTACTAACACCACAATATATATTACATAGAGTACTTTCAATTGATACAACAGACATCAACACAGAAAGAACATAGTGCACGTGTCCATTAAGCATAGAGTTGCACTTTGTTGTGCAGTGAAAGTACTCTTTTACTCTTTTACTTGTTTCAGTCATTTGACTGTGGCCATGCTGGAGCACTGCCTTTTAGTCGAGCAAATCGACCCCAGGACTTATTCTTTGGAAGCCTAGTACTTATTCTATTGGTCTCTTTTGCCAAACCGCTAAGTTACGGGGACGTAAACAAACCACCATCGGTTGTCAAGCGATGTTGGGGGGGGGGGGGGACAAACACAGACACACACATACATATATATATACATATATACGACGGGCTTCTTTCAGTTTCAGTCTACCAAATCCACTCACAAGGCTTTGGTCGGCCCGAGGCTATAGTAGAAGACACTTGCCCAAGGTGCCACGCAGTGGGACTGAACCCGGAACCATGTGGTTGGTAAGCAAGCTACTTACCACACAGCCACTCCTGCGCCTAAGACTACTAAAACAATAGTAGTAATTAAAATGCTGAAGAAATTGCACAAGTATTAAACAGATTTGTTTACAGTTTCATAGGGAAATGTAACTGTAAAACTAACAACAGAATAACAAATTATAGCAAAACAAAAAAATCATGAGATAAATATTTTAGTAACTAAATATATATATGACATAATCATGTTTAGAGATTAACAATACAGAGATGTCAACATATATCTACAACAGCAAAAGAATGAAAGGGGTTTTATGTGGCTGCTCTAACTGCAAGAAATACTAGCCAAAATCTTTTCAGATAACAAATTCCTGTTATTTTACAAAAAAGCAAGGGCACATTAGATCAGGGATTTTCAAACTGTGGTCCGTGGATCTGCAAGGGGGTCTGCAAGGAGAAGACAGGGGGTCCATGGACAGCAAATACTTTTTATGGGCAATTTGATTTTATACATGTTTTTTAATCGAAATCTTTTAATTGACAATAAACCTGTTTATTAAATACTGTTAAATAAATAAATGTAAAAATAAATGTTATTTTAAGCAAATATTTATGTATAAATTTCATAAGCGTTTATAAAGGTAAAGCCTGAAATATAAAGGGGTCCGCAAGTCAAAAAGTTTGAAAACCCCTGCATTAGATAATGTCATTCTAGATACACTATGGTAGGGTCTCACATATGTAATATAGGAAGTTGATAAAATTTGATCAGCTGAGATAATGCAAATAACAAATAGGCAAAAAAATCCCTCTAAGGGTATTCAAAAAATTTTTTTTAATGAGTAGGAATGGCTGTATGGTTCTGAAACTCACTTCCCAACCTCATGGTCTCAGGTTCAGTCCCGCTACATGACATTCGCACAAGTGTCTTCTACCATAGCCCTGGGTCAATCAAAATCCTGTGAGTGGCTTTGGTAAGTGGAAATTGACAGAAACCTATCAGCAGCAGCCGCAGCACATCCATTTTCCCATGCTTGCATGCATTAACAGAGTTTATGAAGGCAGATTTTCTATGACTGGTAGCCCTTCTTGTCAACTCTTACCTGCCTCAACAAGCTTTGTTTCACCCATGCAAGCATGTAAAGTAAACTTTAAATGATGATAATCATATATATATATATATATATATATATATATATATATAACAATTAGAAAATGGAGGATAATATGCTGAACCCAACTACTTGCAGACGATGTGTCCCGTTGAATTCATTAATTTAATTCATAGCAAAAATGACAAAAAAAGAAAGAAAGAACCAAAGCACAGGTGTCTATGGCAGACTATGTTATTTTGCCAATATAGAAGTACAAAGTACATAAGGAATTGTTTATCATCTAACTCCTTATGTACTTTGTACTTCTATATGTAAACCAGGTTGGCAAAATAACATAGTCTGCCATAGACACCTGTGCTTTGGTTCTTTCTTTCTTTTTCTTTCTTTTTTTGTCACTTTTGCTATGAATTAAATTAATGAATTCAACGGGACACATCGTCTGCAAGTAGTTGGGTTCAGCATATTATCCTCCATTTTCTTATTGTTATACAAATTTGGGGTAAAACCTCCACTTTTACCCGCTCCCATTGATTGCACTTAGTATAGCACTAGTGTAGCAATAATTGGGTACCCTCCCAGCAGTATACTGGATAGATACTATCCCTTAGTGGGTTGAACCCCCAACCCCTAACTCTCTCACGTTATATATATATATATATATATATATGCGTGTATGCATGGAAATATCAGTGTATGCCTGTCTTTATATTGTGCATCTGTGCAGTGTGAGGAAGAAAGTAGACATATAAGAGAAAGGTTTAGCATCAATTATAAAAAAGCTGTTTGTTATGTAAAGACAAGTATTTAGATTATTGGCAAAAGGTAGTTAGGTGAGTACAGAATAGTCCAGCAACAGCTCTACAAGTTATTGCTGTGATCATTAAGCTGGTCACTACTTAATATGGCAACATCTGGGTTACTGAATTGAGGGTTTGACAGCTGTTTTGCTATCCTTATGAATGACTACTGTCCATTGCTGCTATGTTTGCTGTAACTACTACCACTATGACAATAATCAAAATTACTGCGACTACTAATACCTTTTCTGAAGTACTACATCTCTGGGCTGCAATTCATAGCCCTGCTTCTCTGGGTTGGGCTGCAAGTCATAACCCTGCTTCTCTGGGTTGGGCTGCATACCTGACAACTACTGGTACTAATACCAGTTGGTAAGCTCTGCCTCCAAGGAAATTCCACTGCGATATTTTTCTTCCACATCAGCTCTTCTTAACAGCATTATTTATGAATAAAGCATCGGACTGAGTCACTGATTACTTATAAAATTGCTGATGTAGTCTGTTGATAAAGTAGGATTTTTATCAACAGATTACACTTAATTTGAATAAATCACTGCACTAGTTATTTGATCAGAAAGTGGATGATGTTGCCAATTGAGGCAATAGATGATAACAGGCATGTCTGCTAAAGCCAGGTGGATTAATGGTTTGTTGTACCAGAAGATGTATGTCTGTTGATGAAGTAGGTGCACAAGTTGACTGGTGCAAATGAGATGATGTAGCTTGATGCAAGTCTGTCTCGTGTTAGATGGCAGTTGACAAAAGCAAACTGTCAGTTTGAGGATTTATATTCAAATCACAAGGATACCATAAATATATCACTATGAGGTACTCACTACAAGCTAAATAACTTATATCCTTCTTGCAATCCACATTACTCTGAAGTGCTGAGATTTGCTGTTATTGCTTAATCCGAAGACAGCCCTCACCTATAAGCAAAAGTGTCCCATCCATGATCATCTCATATGTCTTTTTTAAAGGTACAGTGGTATGATTTAAAAGAGATTTGGCTTCTATTTCTAGCATAGAGTGATCACATAAAGGCTTCCTCATTCAAGTTGTTCGTATTTTTCACCTACATAGATTTTATCTGAAAATATGATTGACTAATATGATAATGGTTTTATCAATTGACAACATTCTTTTACATGGGTACAGATATCATCACATACATGAGAACATATACAAATTAATATATATAACTAGTGAAAGTTGCAACAATATATGTAAGTAATAAGCAATAATAATAACTACAATTGAAACACTAAATACTCGAAAGGCAAAGTCGACCTTGGCAGAATTTGAACTCAAAACATAAAACACTAAATACTCCTTTCTACTCTAGGCACAAGGCCCGGAATTTTGGGCGAGAGGGGCCAGTCAATTTGATCGACACCAGTACACAACAGGTACTTAATTTATCGACCCCGAAAGGATGAAAGGCAAAGTCGACCCCAGTGGAATTTGAACTCAGAAAATAAAACACTAAATACTGAGAATAATGTTGTTCCATGGCAGCATGGAAAACAGAGGTAAAATGATAATGATGATGATGATGACGATGACAATAAAGAAGAAAGAATTTGAACTTAAGATAACAGACTTCAATGAAAGTTTGGCTTTCTGCAATGAATAGGTTGATTAGGTTGATTGAGGGAACAGAAGTTGCTTTGTTGAATCCTATTGAGGGACAGTTAAATAGGGATTAATATATTCAATGCAGAGAGCATTAATGCTAATTTGAAATGCTAATGCATTTGAGGAAAAGAGAACATTTACCTAAATTATAATATTACTTTATCCATTTAAAGCAAGTATACTATGCTTCCAGTACATCCAACTCCACTAACAATAAGGTTATCATCATCATCATCGTTTAACGTCCGCCTTCCATGCTAGCATGGGTTGGACGATTTGACTGAGGACTGGTGAACCAGATGGCTACACCAGGCTCCAATCTGATTTGGCAGAGTTTCTACAGCTGGATGCCCTTCATAACGCCAACCACTCCGAGAGTGTAGCGGGTGCTTTTACGTACCACTGGCATGAAGGCCAGTCAGACAGAACTGGCAACGGCCACGCTCAAAATGGTGTATTTTACAGGCCACCTGCACAGGAGCTAGTCCAGCGGCACTGGCAACGATCTCGCTCGAATGTCTTTACACGTGCCACCGGCACAAGTGCCAGGAAGGCGACGCTGGGCACAGGTGCCATCAAACGCTATTTATCAACTACTTCTAGTGAGCCTCCTGAGTATCAGAGGGATTTTTATTTCACATGAATTCTTATCACAAAATACTCACGTGCATCTTCCACTTATGAAATTTACTTTCTCTGTGAGCCTAGATGTGATCCCATAATACCTCTTGTATGTCCATACTTTATATTGGATAAACTATGCAATCATGACTCATATCTTGAACTGTTGTCCATCTGAAAAATGACAATCACAAGAGGTGATCACTAGAAGTGGGATCACAAATAGGTCTACACTAAATATGTTCAATGTTCAACCCATACTTAATTATCAGTTTTAAAGTAGAAAATACCTCAGTGTTTGCTTGCTTTTTTTTTATCTTAATATTTATAGAAATTACTAAAGCAAATTGGCAGAGTCATCTAAACATTCGATAGATTATTTAGTAGCATCTGTTCTGATTCTCTACACACTGAGTTAACTCTTACGTTACCAACCCAGCTGAAACTGGCTCTGGTTCTGTAGTACAAATGTCTTGTTTTCAAAAGTTCTGAATTAAAATCTTCCATCAGACCTTAGTTGCAATTTATCGTCCCATCACTAGCTTAATGACAACTAAGTTATTTTACTAAATTCTTTGTTACATTTACAATTAATTGAAAGAAACACAGAGCATCTCAACATAATTCGGTAACAAAAGGGTTAAATACCACTGAAGTCAACTTTGTCTTCCAGCCTTCCAAAGTCAGTGGCTTAAAAAGACATGTTAGAGCATCAGACAAGACACTTTACAATATCCATTCTAGCTCTTTGTGTTCTGATACCTGTGATGATACTGGTGACAAGCTGAATCAGCCTTGTGCCTCTCTATTGGTAAACATCAGTGGCACGGGTAGGGGAGATTTGTATGCATAGGCAACTGCTAATCTTCTACAAAGTAATGCTTTCCCAGGCTCATGTTTAGAGAAGCAATCACAAAGTCAACTATGGCTGATGGAGGCCTGCCTTTAGATCTTACATGCGGTACAAATCCTATTTGCTTCAACAGATAAAATAGTCTTAAAACACACATGCTATATTTATAAGGTAAGTAAAAAAGGAATGTGATAATGAAAAAAAAAAAACATATTAGGCAATGAATAATAATTGTCATCTTTATTTGAGGATAGTAAATTGATGGAATCAGTAAATGCCTTGTGGTGTTTAGTTACATCCATTTACAAATTTAGTTCCAATCCTGTTGGGTCAACTTTGCAATTCACCCTTCTGGTGGGGTCAGTAAAATAAATACCATTCAAGTGCTGGGGTAGATGTGACCAACTATACCCATTCCTCGAAATTTGAGGTGTTGTGCTCATGTTAGAATTTAATATTATTTTCTCATGTTTCAGATGGAAGACAGTTCAAGATATGAGTCATGAGAGAGCCACTATGTTATTTCTCAATTTGCTAGGAACAGGAGCCAAATCTCTCACAAATCACATCATACTGGACAATATAGTCTTCCACCATCATCATTATCATCATCAATAAAACAACATCCATATTCCACACAGGCATGAGCAGGGAAATATTAAGGGATTCAATGGATCAAAAGACTGCATCATGCTACAGTGTTTGCTTTGGCATGGTTTCTATGGGTGGATGCTTTCTTAAAGCCAACCCCTTTACTGTGTATACAGTAAGCAGATATAAAATGATGATTTTGATGACGACAATGATGCTGTTGATAGTATTGGTGGTGGCGGTGGTGGTGGTGTGCGTGTGGGTGTATTTTTGTTTACCATGTTCTTTGATAGGGTGAGAAGGGAGTCACAACACAGAGTGTTGCAAGATTGCATCCAGACTGGCAGAAACGTTAGCACGCCGGGCGAAATGCTTGGCGGTATTTCGTCTGGCGCTACGCTCTGAGTTCAAATTCCGCCGAGGTCGACTTTGCCTTTCATCCTTTCGGGGTCGATAAACAAAGTACCAGTTACGCACTGGGACCGACTTAATCCCTTTGTCTGTCCTTGTTTGTCCCCTCTATGTTTAGCCCCTTGTGGGCAATAAAGAAATAAGATTGCATCCAGACTGCTACAAGCAACACTGAGAAGTCCAGAGCAATTGTGGCAGATGAGAAATGCCAAAGAAGAAAAGAGTCATCATCATGGCCCCCACATCTGACCAAAGCCTACGTATTTGCTCCAAGTGCACCAGAGCCTGTCATTCAAGGATTGATTTATATTGTCACTTAAGGGCTTGCTGCACTTCCTCATGATCTTCAGACACAAAGAAATGCCATCATCATCATCATTATCATCATCATTTAATATCCGTCTTTCATGCAGGCATGGGTAGGACAGCTGACAGGAGCTGGCCAAGGAGAAGACTACCCCAGGCTATTGTGTCTGTTTTGGCAGGGGTTTTATGATTAGATGCCCTTCCTAACACCAACCACTCCACAGAGTAGACTGATATAATATGATATGCCATATCATATCATAATATATCTATCATCATCATCATCATCATCATCATCGTTTAACGTCCGCTTTCCATGCTAGCATGGGTTGGACGATTTGACAACACCAGGCTCCAATCTAATTTGGCAGCTATACTATATATAAAACAGAGATGTGTGTGTAATCGCTTTTCACATGAAATCGACTTCACCAAATGCTTCCATACTTGTAATGCATGAATAATTTGACCTCGGATAAATCTTAGGCTCTTCATTTGATTTTTTTAATTAAAAATAAATAATATTGCTTTATATTTAAGATTCACTTCTTTAAAAAGGTTCCTCAATGTCAACTTCCGGTATTGACGTAACAACCGCAAAAAGTTTCACTTTCTATTTTGTGTGTGAGTGTGTCTTACAAAGACACACGTGTGTATGCGTGCGCGCGTGCGTGCATGCGTGGGGGGGGAGCTCCACAATCGCCATTTATTTCAATTACTCTTCTGAGGATATTCACGTAAATCATTTTTTCATTTAATCATCATCATCATCATCATCGTTTAACGTCCGCTTTCCATGCTAGCATGGGTTGGACGATTTGACTGAGGACTGGTGAAACCGGGTGGCAACACCAGGCTCCAATCTAATTTGGCAGAGTTTCTACAGCTGGATGCCCTTCCTAACGCCAACCACTCAGAGAGTGTAGTGGGTGCTTTTACGTGTCACCCGCACGAAGGCCAGTCAGGCGGTACTGGCAACGGCCACGCTCGAAATGGTGTATTTTATGTGCCACCCGCACAAGAGCCAGTCCAGGGGCACTGGCAACGATCCCCATTTTAATTTTCGTAAAAGTTTCCAAGTACCAATGAGGCTTTTTGGAACATCTTCAATTTTCCCCATTCATGAGAGGCGCCCAGCCATCATTCATCTGAGAGTCCCTCTACAGAATGTCCTCAAATTTCTATACAGCATATTTTGCCTTTTTTTTCTTCAAGTATATAAGCAACAATTTCATTCCCGAGCAACGCCGGGTGCCTCTGCTAGTATTATATATTTGTTATGTAATTTTACATGTGTGTGATGTGTGTATTTGGCACTACTGCTAGTTTATAAGTAGATTTTCTTTGTTTATCTAATCTAGTCATATTGAATAACCTGAAACCCTAAAAACAATGAGATGGCCTTTCTGTGACAACTGTACTAACTTGAAATAAAGGTTTACACTAAAAGCTTAATTTATTCCAGGTGCAATTAATGCTGAATCACTTACACAGCAAATCAGTTGAGTTTGAAAACAGAATTGACCCATATTTCAAATGACTGGAATAATTAGATTGAAAACTTTTGATACCAATCTACCTTAAACAGCATCTGGTTATATTTTATAAAATGTCTCACTTTCAAGTGTTTGTATTCAAATTATAACCTCCAATTATAAATTTTAGATAAGAACATTTTGTTAATTCATATTCCAAAAAACAATGACACAGCTATTTTAATCTTTGTGCTAACATTTACTCTCTTTGTACAGAATCCACTTCTTTTACTGATAGCAACAAAGATGTTACTCCAAATGATGTGTTGCCCTATTTAACATAGGAAACTAATCATGGTTAAACATAGGTCCTGATAAGGTCAACAATGGAAAGTTGAATTTGAATTCAAAATACAGAGCAAGATCCATTATATTGAACTTGTATTTCATTTATCAACCTTAAAAGGATTAAAGGCAAAGCTGACTTCAATGAGTTTTAAACTCAGAGCACAGAAAACCAGAAGAAATATCACAAGGCTTTCAATTTGATGCTCTAATACTGCTGCCACTTAAAGTTATTCATTTTACTAAATCATTTAAGGGTTTTGAATATTTTTTTTTTTATAATCAACCAAAGTCATAGGCACTGTGTAATTAAGAAATTCAATTTCACATTACATGTTCAATCCCACTCTTCTAAGTGAATTTTGTATACAGCAACTGAAAGAGCCCCATTATATAGGTGCGTGCGTGCGTACATCCCACTTCAGTGGGTCACACCTTACTAGCCAACCCATTTCTTTAATGTAACACCACCAGCTTAGCATATTATATTCTCTTCCTGTCAATTGTATTCTCAGTATGATCCTCCAAAAAATGGAGAGTTCTAACAGAATCACCTGTTTCGATGCTTCCAAAATCAGTGCAATATCCAGCCTTAGCAATTTTGAGGCAACAGTTTTTGGGAATCTCAATCACTCCTACAAGTCAACTTTCAGTTTTGCACCATTGATAGTAGGCCCAGGAAGGTGGATCTGGTAGCTGGCATTATCTTCACATCAACCTTGTCATAGGACAGAATGCATGCAATGGTTAACCCCACTGTGAATGGTGTGTGCTTCAACCTTCATGAACTGGTCTTGCCTCCAGCAGTGACACCCCTTGCCCATGACTTCTAGATAGCTACTGAGGATGATCTCCAGAGTCCCTCTCCTGAAGCATAACTGGCAAACTAATGATTCCCCATTTCTCCACCAGAACAAGTTTGGATGTACTCAGTAGGACACTAAACTGCCTGGATCAGGAATTTTATCCAATGAAGCTCTGCTTTCCAAAGTTAGGGCCATGAGACATTATATGCCATTGCTTGTTCCCATCTTAAGCAGGCTCCTTGGTACTACATCTTAACACTTGCTGGCTTGCTTCTTCTCATCTAACTCTTGCACCTCATTCTGGATCAGTAAATTCCTGTCATTTCCTTGCACTTTGTGATAGTGAAGTGTTGTGCTGCCTTTCCACAAAGTACAACCCCAACTGTTCTCCATTCCCATCCTACCTTGAACTCAATACCAGCCTGAAGTCTCAGTATTGCAGTACTTCCCCAGCACAGTTAACCATAAATTCTTCTTTCAAGTTGATGATAAGATAGCATCTTCAACTTATTATGTCTACACAGGGTGATACTGATTCAACTCTGAGGAAGTTGCAGCCATTTCCACAGGAACCTGCTGATTTTCTTCTCAAAACCTGCTCCTGTGGATATATCAAGAATGTCCAAAGGATCTGGGGGAGGATACCATACTGGTAAATTCATGCCTTATTTCTCCACTGTGAATATCCAAGATTCTAATTCTTACTTAGCCACATGGGTGTTGTGTCTTCAGGCTCTTCACTGGTTTCTTGGAGATGGCTGGAATATATATGCTACCAACATAGAAATCAAACTTGCTGCTAACTCTGCTTTTCTTAGATACAAGAGGGCTGAACTCAATTGGTTTGAAACTCATGCAAGCCCTAATCAGGAACTTCTCACAGTTCTTCAAGATCCTCTTCTCCATCATAACTGGTGTCATTGTTTGGTCATTCATAAAAGCCCTGAGGCTAGACACTAGACATGGTAAGTGATCTTCATCACTTAGATGGAAAAAAAAGTTGAAAGCTGCCTGTGGGATCCAAACCCACATCTGTGAACATGACAAACATGCTAACCATTTTATCAAAGCAACATGCAACACTTAACATTTTCTTCATCATTTAAGAAGCTTTGTTCTTACCAATGAGAATTGGAAGATATTTTATATTAAAAAAATTTAGAAACTTAAAGAAATATAGCTTAAGTTCGGATGTGCTCAGTAGGACAGTAAACTATTTGGATCAGGAATTCTATCCTGCGAAGTTCTGCTCTCCAAAGTTAAGGCTATAAAACTTTGTGTGCCATTGCTTGTTCCCATCTTCAGTAGACTCCTTGGAGTAGATAATGGTATAAATAAAAGTGTGTAGAATAATAGGTTAAAAAAAATAGCCGTCCGTGGAAAAAAAAGTCGAAAGCTTTCTGTGGGATTCGAACCCACTTTATGTTGTGAAAGAAAGCGTTGTACATTGTAATCGATTTTCATTACTAGTAATGTTTACTGTGATTGACCTAAATGACTTTCCTTGTTTTTTCTTTCCTTTATAGCTATAGAGCTTCTTGTTAAAAACGCATTCCAGTAATCCACTCTAGTATTTAGTATCATATTTTAAAGGCCTCGGAAAAATGAAATGCAAAGTTGATTTCGGCGAGAGCTAAATTAAATACTCCGGGTATTTTGTCTGAAGCTTTATCGATTATACCAATCCATTTCATTCTAATCCAAACATTTTCATTGATCATTTGTATGTAATCTAATATGTCAACTCTGATCAAGCAGACGTCCCAGTTACATCAAAGACTATATTGGCTGTTATTGTTAGTAAATCGAGGAGATGGGAGAAATTGTGAGGACGTTGCACAAAATACAGCCGTTATTTAATTACAAACCTAAACGCTCTGAGTTCAAATCTTGCAGGCGTCACCTGTATCTTTTATCCTCTCGGGACTGATAAAATAAAGAACCCTATTGTAGAATACTGGATCAAAGGAATGTCTACTTCTTTTGAAAAATTCGAAATGCTGAAACAACATACATATTTACACTTCAGATGTAAACGAAATATATTTATGCACTTATAATAATAAACCTGGTCATTAAGCGAATTGAAAACACCGAGAAAACTTCGTAGGATGATGATGTTACTTTCAATGATGTCGATGTCATATTCCTATATCTAAAATGTGAATGAAATTACAAAAGATAACGATGACCACGTTGGCAGGCGATCCAAAGCGTTATGACAAATATGCATGTGACAAAACGGTAGAATCAATAAAATAAAACAATCATTTTATAAACAAAATATAGGACTGATCAAGATTTAAGTTAGAGTTTTAAATAGTTAATGAAACAATAAGTGGTTACATATAGGATATTAGAAATTATATATAACTTACAATCATTTGTAATGTCAACAAAAAAACTGCGACAGTAAAATTTAGCGATTAGCCAAGCATAGATTTAATTTTGATGTGATTTATTTACATCGTCAAGTTATGCAGGGAGAGAACACATTCAAAAATAATATTTCCGGTCTTAAAACTTATCTCCCTTCATAATCTCATTAGGCCAATTATTAAATGCATTCCAGCCATCAGTCTTTTGCGTATTATCTCATACTACATTATCCAATGTATTTCCTTACTAAAAATAAGCTAGGCTGAATGCCTTGTTGACTTGTCATTCCTTGTTTCTTTATCAATCTCATGTACCTTATCTCCCTCCCACCCTTGTTATGTCAATCTCAATCGAAGACTTTCCAGCCATGCGTTTTATATATCAAATTATTTTATTTTTATTTGCTGCACCTAGAGGAAGAGGTATTGCCCATAGCTTTAGCAGGCCGATTTCGGGAGGTAAGATTGATACCATTAACGTTCCTTTCGAACTTCGTTAGTGAACACCTGCGACAAAAATATGATCAAGAAGAGTATTCCAGTCGGTTGATATTTTGGCGAATAAGGGTAATTAGAGTGGACCTGGAGTGAAGGGGACACGACAGGGGTGAGAAGGGGAGAGTCGACTAGGACTGAAATGTTTGAGTGATGGTGATCTCTTAAAGCATGGGCACACGGAGATAAGTCCAGGGGTTTCACAAGTCTAGAGGCTCAATTCTGATCTATGTATGCTGCGGTTTGCTATCATGAGTGTCTATAATGTTGCTGAGACGGCCCTGGGTGGCATGAACCTAACCAGCTCCGAGGAGAAGAAACCATTACAGTAGCGATAAAAAGATGAGTAAGGAAACAGCGCGTTTGTGAGTCAGAGGCTGGAGTGTATCTAAGAGTAACTTTAAGCAAATCATTTGGGTGGCTCTTTACTGAATACAGTTAGGAAATCTGTATGTGCAGCAACAGTGTCCCAGATGTAAGAATAATATTCTATAGTGGGACTGACGTTTCAAAAGACATGAACATCATACACTGCACAACTTGTCACCTTTGTAGCAGATTTAAAACCGAATCGTTGCATAGCCGAGTAAGCGTTGCTGCTTAGTCATAGTGATTTCACGTGAGCAGCCGATTAACTGACCGATCAGCACCGAGCCATCACATGGTTCGACCTTCTAGAACCTTCTAATGAGGCTTATAAATAAGCGAATTTTTGGCACTAATTTCTGAACGTTGAGGCAGTTGCCGTGACAACTACATTCTCATTTACCAGCTGTTTGTAGATACAGAATGCTGAACAGTCGTTTTAACAACTCCAAACTCATGTTTCCATTTTCCAGCCGAGCAGACTGATGGTACAGATTTGCCATCATGAATTTATCACGATATTTCTCCAGTTGTGACTTGCAGTCACAGAGCTATACATAGCAGTTATATTGTCATAAACTACGAAGTTTATCTCTTCCAATGTATATATATATATATATATATATATATATATATATATATATATATATATATATATATATACATATATATATATATTTAGGAAAGTGGTTATACACCATTAGGTGTACACCTGCTTTCCTATATTAATTCGGAATAAACACAACGAAACGCGACTCTGAACTATCAACACAACAATATTTATTTACCGAGGAAAATAGGGTTGGTTGCTGAGACGTTGGAATGAACTGTCCCCTGAGTTGGAGTGCTGGAGAGACAGCTTGACCCGTCCATGCTCATGGCCGGCCGACCGAGAAAGAGAATGAATTGAGCGGGAACGTTTAGATGTTGAATTCCACGCATGCGCATGAGACTCTTCCTGTGTTCCTTCCGGAACTATTCCCTGCGCATGCGTGGATGAAAACGCAGTAATGGCGACTGTATTTTGGCGCCAAATGACGTCACTACAATGGCTCCCCCTTGAGTGTGGAAGCACGAAAATAGAAATTTTGGAGGGATGTCTGAGGCAAGATGGCCACTGAAACAAACCACAAGATGTGGCACAAACACACACAAAGAAAATCAAAGAAATGAATGTACACTTGTGAGATACATGCATGCAATGTACAAATGAATTGATTAAAGAAAACATGCAAGTAAAATGGGCAGTAAATGCCATCTAGTGAAAAACAAATGAATGAGTGTGTGTGTGAGAAAAAGAACACAGAACATAGTAAAAGTGTCTGTAACAGACTGTGAAAAGTCTTAAAACACTGAGATGGAGAAAACAAGTTCGTATAAATATTCCACAAGGAGATAGAATGTTAATACGCAGGAAGTTGTGGTCAGTGAGCAGAGCTGTAGTTGAGCGTTGGATGCTAGTTGGGACCTGTTACCTGGTACTGAATATTCTATAAAAGTTATACAAGGAGATTCAGAATGTTAATACGCAGGAAGTTGTGGTCAGTGAGCAGAGCTGTAGTTGAGCGTCGGATGCTAGTTGGGACCTGTTACCTGGTACTGAACATTCTGGATGGTCTGTTGATCGTGAGTGGAAAACATCCACTCTAACAGAGTCAAAATAAAACCGCGCTTGTTAATGTTGCTGGTCGTGTGGTACACGGAACAGTCTCTATAGAGAAACTGAACCGAGACGAATTTTGCCGCTGAATTAAAGCATTTTATAGTTGATGGTAGGCTCACCGGACATCAGAAAAATACTCTATCACGTGACCTTATTAGGGGCCGTGATTGGTCAGTTTGCGTTCTGGCGGGAACGGTTCGAAGAAGTTGCCGCTTCTAATAATAATCAGTCACGTGATGACAAGGAATGTGTTTTCCGCTACGCCCGCGCTTGTTTATATTTAAATGAGAAGATAGTTTGTATGTAATGGGGATAGTAGTTTTGTATCTAATGGCGATAGGTAGTTTCACTACACTAGCCTCGCACCAGTCGGTTTGTCGAAGACAAACAGACGAAATAAAAAAAAATGTAGTGAAAAAGACTGATAGAACGGTTGGTCTATTACTGGCATTCAGTCACCATTTTTAAGTGAAACTGTGTGAACAGGATCACGTTGGCTGTATGGACGAATCACATCGGATTCATATCAGAAGGACTGTGTGAATCGAATCACGTCGGGGTCACCAGTTTGTAAGAAATGTGGTTATACACCATTAGGTGTATACCCACTTCCGTACATTAAATTCGGAATAAACAACGTAACGCAGAACTCTGAACTATCAACACAACAATATTTATTTATGGAGGAAAATAGGCAGCTTTAATCTTGGTTGCTGAGACGCCGGAATGTTGTTGTGAGCTGTCCCCTGAGTTGGAAAGCTGGAGAGACAGCTTGACATGACCTTGCTCATGGCCGGCCGGCCGAGAAAGAGAATGAATAAGGGCGCCAAACTTGGATATTGATGACTACGCATGCGCACGAGACAAGGCGTTACTACATATATATATATATGGTCGTTTGTATCCTCCATTCAAAGTCCAACAGGGAAAATATCATGTGCAGCAAATAAAGCTTCTGTTAATTTTTCATGAGTGTTGTTCATCATTTACACGCAGCCAACCACCCAACACAACCACTGTAGAAGAAGACCTCTCATACAACACCTTGTCTTAGAATATATGAAGTAAGCGCCAATAAAATTAATGTGTTAAGAAAGGAAACTTCACTTAATCGGAACTATACGAGTATCGAGGAGAGATAAACAGAGTTGAAAAAAAGGCTTAGATCAACCAAAGACAAGAGCAACATCACAAAGTTAAAAAAATTAAACGTGTTGAGGTACAAGAGTTTCAATAAATTAAAAGTGGAAATAATGTAGTAAGGGAAAAGCAAATCTGATTTTTGACAGACAACTCTGGACAAGAGATTTGTTGAACTGAATGTAACAGGGATAAGATGAATAAAAATTAATTAGAATGCTAGTATCAAGGGAAATTGGTTTAAAGTAGATTATTAGAATTTATTGATAAAGTTGAGGATCAGGTCGTTTCAACTCGCTCAGATTGAGACATGTGTCAAAGACAAAGATGAACATGGAAATACATAGTTAAATTATTGTTATCATTTTTAATACAGTGAACTTGAAATAATTAATGCGATGAGGAAAAGACGTTAGCTCGATGACTAATTATGGTTCGAAACATTTTGGTATGTGCGGCAGACAATTCTGGGTGATCTTTCTAAAGCTTTTCAGTGAAGCATAGACGTAGACCATATTGGGCGAAATAATGCGGAAACAAGCATTAAATATGAAATGAGACACTTGGGCGTGGCTGTTTAGGCGTTGACGATTTAGTATGGCTGACTGTACGTTTAGCACTGGAGGCAAACATGTATATATATATATATATATATATATATATATATACATGTTATATATATATACATGTTATATATATATATAAATATATATATATATATATATATATATATATATATTATCAAAGGCGGTGCTCCAGCATGGCCGCAGTCAAATGACTGAAACAAGTAAAAGAATAAAGGAATGATACTTTAATTTAATTTATTTTTTTTGAAAAAAGAAAGACAAGAAAAGAAAAAAGGAAAGAAAAAGAGAGAAAAAGACAAACATAGCATCAAGTGCTTCAATTGGTCACACGCCACTAGATCCAACGAAACCTATTGAAGCAAGCCCGCATCATTACCACAGGCGATGGCGGGACGAAGGCGTTTGAAAAGACAAGCGCTCTCACGGGCATCAGCTGGCACCTCGGTAAGGTGAGCTACAAACGATGACAAGAACTTAGCGCTAAGTGGTCCAGTCCCTACAAACATCTCAAATGCCAGAGGCTGAAAGAGATAGTTCACTGCCAGTTCCCAGAACAAGCATATGAATTAAAAAAAAAAAACTAACGCGACTATTATCTCCCTTTATAGAGTCACAGAATATGCAAATCGTTTGAATTATGGGAGAGAATGCTTTACACTATTTGTTCCTGTTCTCTCAGGTTGATGGTTGTTCAACAGTGAACATGACATGAAAGCTATTTTCAACATCTTCACGGGAAAACTTTTCAGCTGCACGATCATCACTGTCAACAAGGTTCATGGATAAGTAGAAGTCTTACAAGAGGTTCCCACCCGCTGAATTTTGATTAATCTGCGTATGCTTTCTGTATTTCATATTGAAAGTAAATCGAATCCACTTTGTTTTATCATATTATATTGTAAAAATTCAATTTGTTTAAATTAATTATAAAAAAAAAAAAAAAAATGCTTACAGCACCTAGGGTTCCCAAGCGGTCACCCATCCAAGTACTAACTAGGCTCGATGTTGCTTAACTTCGGTGATCGGACGAGAACCGGTGCTTTCAACGTGATATGGCCGTAAACATCAGAGGAGTAAATTTTAATGTATTTATTCTATAAACTGACACTAAAACTTTTTTTTTTTAGAATAAGTTCATTCTCTTTAAAATTTACATACAATTTAAGATAATCTTCCGTTAAAAATCTATGTTGTCATGAGGGAGTCTGTTACATTATGTCTCATCTTCTTCACAGAGCTGTACAGTTAAGCACACACTCGCACCAACATTTACTCATCGTTGCCGTCATATACAAATACCGAAACGTTGCCCAATTTAATTTCGTTTACATCATGACTTAATGAACTTTTCCTAGTCATTGTTACGGACATTTAAGTTTTTAGGCAATGAATCGTTTTGGTCTCCGAGAAATGAAACTATTTCTTCGGGAAGTTCCGTATGAAATTTTTATTTCTTTAATATTTATTTTCTTCAGCTGAACAGTGAAAAATACGGTTGTGCACACACACACATTGTTTTTCATTTGCACGAGCAACTTCAACAATCACACACATGCCAACACACACTCGCACACACAGAAGACCAAAACCGATTGATTGCTAGTTTTTATTTACCTAGTACCTATTATACACCAATAAGTCATGATACTATGTTCTTTACCAGAAAACATTTCACATTTCGTGCACAAAATAGTGAACAGTTTCGCCTCTATTTCTGTCA